>NC_070639.1:25345158-25570158 GCF_947347685.1 Pleuronectes platessa | reverse complement strand
CAAAGAAGAATGTTTGGATTTATTCTGACATCTCTTTAACTTCTGTTTCTCAAACTTCAGTTTAATTTTCAGTTTCTTGTTCTTTGATACCGAGGAGAAGATGCCTTTTATAAATGGACCAGACAAAGGTGTTAAAGTAGCTGATGAAGTTTCTGGTAATAAAAATATGAACCTGATCAGGTTTATTAGGCTCATTCACAGTAAGTGTATCTATGATAGATCTGATATTATGCAGCTTCATATCCACAGTCTGACTCCAACTAGTTTTTCAACTTGTTGCTTAAGTTGTCAAAGACACAGAATTCACTGAGACGAGAATGTTTCGTAATAAACTTGAATCTGTTTCATTTAGAACAGGATCCACTGGAGATGCCTCCTGTGGATCCCGCCCCTCGATTCCCTCTCTCTCTTTTCCATCTGCCCACAAACACAACTCTAGATTTGAATCATGAATCACTTCAGCATGTTGTGACTCTGCAGGAACACAGTGTCTCACTGAGACCTAAAGGACGAGTGTTAGTGCCGATCATCACAGACTCAAACCTGTGGAGTTCAACAAGTCGTTTGTACCATTAGAGTTTTGAAGTCGTGGTCGTTATAACATGACAGGTTCAATATTAATTCAGTTATTGTTATTGTTGTCATTTAAGCAGCTCCAGTAAACCTTTGATCTGTAGAGATTCGTAGTTGTGCCGTCACTGGATTGGGTGATGGATGATTGACAGCTGGGTGTAGTTGTGTAAACAGTGATATTGGTGTGTTGTAACGACGGGGGCGGGGCTGGGGGGAGTTTGAGTGACAGGAACAGCCTCAGCCTCCTTTTGGTCTCAGAAGCTTTTTAACGACACACATGAGTTTTTCCTTCAGAACAAATCGATGCTGGTTTCTAACAAACACACAAACGTGACGTGTGAACGAGCTGCAGACAAACGTCGCACTTTCATATGAATCAAAGAACGATCGCCTGTGACTGACAGGCTGGAGGTTGCATAAATGGCTGCCATGTCCCATCATGCCCCCGGGGGGTCTTGACTGGCCAATAGGGAGCGCCGGCTGGGCGGTGATGCAGGTGGTCCCCCTGCTATAAAAAGCTGAACCACCGTCTGGGCCCTTCTGAGCATTCCCAACCTCGCCTCGGTGGAGGGATAGCGAGGAGGGAAGCAGAACTACACGGACCTAACTGTGTAGTTTTGTTTAGTTCGGGGGGGAATATTCGGAGGCTCGACAGTTCTCAACTTGGAATTTTGTGGAAAAGCTTGTGGATAAAGAGAAGGAAGCTCTACAGCTGGGGTCTGTCCCATCAGTCCCAGGTACAAGTGAGTAACCTCCGTGTCCCCACATGTCCTGTCCAACCTGTGCTGACTCATGTGTTTCATGGGACCTCAGACTTAGAGGACTCTTGTCTTTTACTGTTTTCGAGTCTTTGTGCCACATTTTCTAATGTCTGAGTTGCACTGGGCCTCATGCAGATCTGAGAGCAGCCCAGAATAGCAGCTGATGCATGAGAGCGGAGTGTCGCTGGGCGGCCGATGGCTTTTTAAGGGAATCAGCTGCAGGGTATCAGTTCCAGCTATGTGCCACATGGTGGCTGTCACTCAGCCTGCGGGGGTCAGGGGGGGGAGGGAGTGGGTGTATTTTTGGTCACGTCCATATCTGTCGCTCAGATTCCGCTCTGTAAATATGAGCTGAGTCCGACGACACTTTTTAAAGATGTGTATTGATCATTGATTCAAAAGATCTCGATCAACTGAAAATCTGAGGACGTCAAAGTTTAAAAAGACCTGCATCTGTCAATCAGGTTGAATTTTGATTATCAGCCGACTTTATTTCATGTATCTAAACATTTATAATGAGAAAAGAACAATTTACATGTTCTGCATTGTCGTGGTGATGAATGTGTGAATGTGTTTTGTGGCGTTTATGAATCATGTGACATTTTAAAGTAAATTTACTGGATCATATCAGTGCTGTTTTGTGTTGTGCTGCTTTAGTTGTGACTCTAATATGCTACGTTGTTTCTTTTGATATGTAATATATAATATAAAATGTATTGTGTTGGACGTTAGGAATAAAATAGTTGAAATACATATAAGTTCTATTATTTTTATATATTTTTATAAATTATTTTTAGTTTTGAATAGTTTTGAATAAACAATATATATAAAGGCCGATGACATCACTTGATGAGTCAATTAATTGAGTAAAAACTAAATAATACTAACACTAATACTTTATAGATGTTTAAAATAAAAATTTGTGTCAGAAGAAAAAGAAAACGAGAATAAAACGAATTGTTACGTGGGGGGGGGATCTTTTATTTATATATATCACAAATGTATTAGTAGCTAAAACATAACAGTTTCAATAATAAGTATTTTCAAAATAAAATATCTTCATAGAAACACAGCAGACAAATATTTTCACCTGAAGAATTAAAAATTGAATTTGTACAAAAACTCGTGGAGCGCGAAGGCTTCATCGTATTGAAATTTAAGAAACAGTGAAGTGTGACATCTTTTTCTCACTTTAACTTTTTTAAGTTATTGTAAGTCGACGCTTTTCTTCTCTGCTTTTAATTTGTTTGTGATAAAACCTTTTTTGTCATTTAGAACTCGGGTGATATGATAAATAATTATAAATGGCATTAGATCAAAAGAATCTTTACTTTTTATGAATGAATAATGTTGATGTGTTTAGATTTTTATGTAAATTCTGAAACAAAAAGATTAAATGAATACAAATCTCACGTTACATTTAAACATTTTAAAGATTTTAACGTGAAATTTAAACGTGTGTGTGAGTTTATGTGTATGTAAGTGAGTGTGTGTGTCTGTGTGTGTAAGGTTTGTTTAAGTTTGAGGGTGTGTGTGTGTAAGTGTGTGTTTTTCACAACCTGATTACATCTTTATTATATTTATTAAAGTAAAAAATTGCCGGTGACAGTTTGAATCTTTTTAAAGGATTTTCCCTTTAGTTTGTAAAAGTCAACATTTTATTTTCCTTCCTTTCTTTGTGTTGCAGCTGAAACGAAGTCGTTAAAGTCGTAAATGTTTTAAAGTTTTTTCTTCTTGTCTAAGCCCCGCCCCCTGCCATTAAGCCTCCCTTCAGGTTTTATTTTAACATTTGTTTCAATAAAGAAAAAAACTTTACTTAATCATCACAAAATGAAAATAGTCAATAATATTTAAATATCCTCTCGTGTTTGATCTGTTTCAACTAAAGACGTTAAAATGTGTTTTCCATAAATTAAATGAAGATCTAAGATTAAAATGATTAAACTCTTCTTTTTTCTGAGCAGTATATTTTTTATATTTATCAAACTGCATCATTCTGCTTTGACTTTGTTTCCTTTTCTCATGAGTCAAAACTTATAAAAATGAAGAAAAACATTGAGACTGTTAATGGATCAACATTACTTCACTTTGTTTTTTCTTTATCGTTCATCTGTCTCTCATATTTTATCCTGAAGATATTTTCTCACGTCAGTTTCATAATGTTTCGTCTGACGCCTCCAACACGTGGTCGACCTCCAGCTGCTGCCGTCTGTCAGCATCATCCTCCCGACACTCCCCCGACATTTATAGCTCCTAGCTGCCTCACCTGTCTCCCCCCTGTCCCCCCCCCCCCCCCCACCGCTGCAGCAGATTCTTCTCTTTTCCACCGAACTTGAAGAAGAAACAACAGAATCGACTCGTTACTGATCCGGAACTTTTACATTCTGTCTTTTCTCATTAATATTGGAAATCTTCTTATTTCCTGAGACAGGAAGTGACATCATCTCTCTTGGTTTGACCTTTGTTTTCCTGTTGAGTTTTTTGTAGTTTTACTCTCGTCAAGGTTAAAGTTCAGATGATGTAAAAATCGATGAGTCAACTTCATCAACACGAGGGTCAGGAAATAAAACTTGATTCATTTCTCACTTCGATGGAAAAGTTCACGAAACGTCTCGTCATGAAAAAATCTGAACATGAAGACACAAGATCCGTTTCTGATTTTCAGTTATAGCTTAGTTCTGCTGCTGGTTAGTTCTGTTGCTGGTTAGTTCTGCTGCTGGTTAGTTCTGCTGCTGGTTAGTTCTGTTGCTGGTTAGTTCTGTTGCTGGTTAGTTCTGTTGCTGGTTAGTTCTGTTGCTGGTTAGTTCTGCTGCTGGTTAGTTCTGTTGCTGGTTAGTTCTGTTGCTGGTTAGTTCTGCTGCTGGTTAGTTCTGTTGCTGGTTAGTTCTGTTGCTGGTTAGTTCTGCTGCTGGTTAGTTCTGTTGCTGGTTAGTTCTGCTGCTGGTTAGTTCTGTTGCTGGTTAGTTCTGCTGCTGGTTAGTTCTGCTGCTGGTTAGTTATGCTGCTGGTTAGTTCTGCTGCTGGTTAGTTCTGCTGCTGGTTAGTTCTGCTGCTGGTTAGTTCTGCTGCTGGTTCTGACCTGCTGCTAGTTAGTTCTGCTGCTGGTTAGTTCTGCTGCTAGTTAGTTCTGCTGCTGGTTAGTTCTGTTGCTGGTTAGTTATGCTGCTGGTTCTGACCTGCTGAAAGTCTTCAGTTGTCTGATGTGGTCGTCCTGTAGATCAGTTTCATCTGGGTCCTGAGGATCTTCATCATCTTCTTCTTCGTCACTGTTTTACAAGACGAGGCTGTGCTGAGAGAAAGTGTCCAGGTGCATGATGGGACATGTTGGTAGAGACCTGTTGACGCAGCTTGTTTGTTTTCTAAACAAGTTTATTAAATTATTAATATTATTTTTGAATGCTGTAACAATAAAAACTGGTTAAATGTAAAACATGTGAACATCCTCCGCTCCATGAAGCTGGAACCTGAGCTGTGACAGATGCCGGCGTCTATTTGTGGAGAAAGTTGAACCCTGTGTTTCCTCGACTGAAGGAAACGAGACGTTCCTCCTGCTCCAATCGGAGCTCCATCAGTAAAATCGTTTCAAATATTATACAACTTCTGGTGTCTTAATTTGTTTCTCTCTCTCGCCGCAGGCTGCCGACCATCATGTCCACGCAGGCACCGACGTTCACGCAGCCGCTGCAGAGCGTCGTGGCACTAGAGGGTAGTGCCGCGACGTTCCAGGCTCAAGTTAGTGGTAAGAAACTAAAAGGTTCTACAAAATCTGAAATTCCTTGTAATTGAAAAGTTTTGCATACTTTCCAATTATGTTTTACTTTAATTTCAGTCTTAGTGGTTTGATATATTCCTTTATTTTGATTCTGAGATTACAATTTAAGATCTCATCTCAAAAATTATGCTTCATAGTTGTTTGGTTACAAAGGACAATAACATTCTTTATTCTTTAATAATTTTCTCAAAACATACAATTTCAAACTCTTTTGAAACAGATTCAAATTAGTTTTTTAGCTAAACTTCTACTTGAATTTCATATTTTATTGTTCAAGACATTAATTAACATTGAATAATATTGATTTTAATTTGTGAACAGAGATTGTTTTACATGTTTAAAGTTTGATAGTTACAAGTCTTTCACTTATTCTGTTTCTTCTCTCTGCAGGTTCTCCAGTTCCTGAGGTGAGCTGGTTCCGTGATGGCCAGGTTCTTTCCGCTGCTGCTCTGCCCGGCGTTCAGATCTCGTTCAGCGACGGCCGCGCTGTTCTGACGATCCCCGCTGTGACTGCCGCGCACAGCGGAAGATTCTCCATCAGAGCCACCAATGGTGCTGGACAAGCCACAAGCACAGCTGAGCTCCTGGTCACAGGTGAGACCTTTAAACTCCTGGTCACAGGTGAGACCTCAGGTAGTTTAACTCCTGGTCACAGGTGAGACCTCAGGTAGATTAACTCTTGGTCACTGGTGAGACCTCAGGTAGTTTAACTCCTGGTCACTGGTGAGACCTCAGGTAGATTAACTCCTGGTCACAGGTGAGACCTCAGGTAGTTTAACTCCTGGTCACAGGTGAGACCTCAGCTAGTTTAACTCCTGGTCACAGGTGAGACCTCAGGTAGATTAACTCCTGTTCACAGGTGAGACCTCAGGTAGATTAACTCCTGTTCACAGGTGAGACCTCAGGTAGTTTAACTCCTGGTCACAGGTGAGACCCCAGGTAGATTAACTCCTGTTCACAGGTGAGACCTCAGGTAGTTTAACTCCTGTTCACAGGTGAGACCTCAGGTAGATTAACTCCTGGTCACAGGTGAGAGCTCAGGTAGTTTAACTCCTGTTCACAGGTGAGACCTCAGGTAGTTTAACTCCTGGTCACAGGTGAGACCTCAGATAGATTAACTCCTGGTCATTGGTGAGACCTCAGGTAGTTTAACTCCTGTTCACAGGTGAGACCTCAGGTAGTTTAACTCCTGTTCACAGGTGAGACCTCAGGTAGATTAACTCCTGGTCACAGGTGAGACCTCAGGTAGATTAACTCCTGTTCACAGGTGAGACCTCAGGTAGATTAACTCTTGGTCACTGGTGAGACCTCAGGTAGTTTAACTCCTGGTCACTGGTGAGACCTCAGGTAGATTAACTCCTGGTCACAGGTGAGACCTCAGGTAGTTTAACTCCTGGTCACAGGTGAGACCTCAGGTAGATTAACTCCTGGTCACAGGTGAGAGCTCAGGTAGTTTAACTCCTGGTCACAGGTGAGACCTCAGGTAGTTTAACTCCTGGTCACAGGTGAGACCTCAGGTAGTTTAACTCCTGGTCACAGGTGAGAGCTCAGGTAGTTTAACTCCTGGTCACAGGTGAGACCTCAGGTAGTTTAACTCCTGGTCACAGGTGAGAGCTCAGGTAGTTTAACTCCTGGTCACAGGTGAGACCTCAGGTAGTTTAACTCCTGGTCACAGGTGAGACCTCAGATAGATTAACTCCTGGTCATTGGTGAGACCTCAGGTAGTTTAACTCCTGGTCACAGGTGAGACCTCAGGTAGATTTAAAGTACAGGTGAGTTTTCAGAGCTAATGGTTGTTACTTGACATTCTGGTTGGGACCTGAGACCAGATGTTAATCCAGGAAACAGCTTTTGATCTTGGCTTTAATCTATCAACTCTTTCCTTCTCAGCGGAGACGGCGCCGCCCAACTTCCTTCAGAGGCTGCAGAGCTCCTCAGTGACACAGGGCAGCCAGGTGAGGCTGGACATCCGAGTCACAGGTATTCCAGCACCTGTGGTGAAGTTCTACAGGGAGGGAGCAGAGATCCAGAGCTCTGCCGACTTCAGGATCCTCCAGGAGGGAGACCTGTACAGTCTGCTCATAGCCGAGGCCTTCCCAGAGGATTCTGGGACGTATTCTGTGACGGCCACCAACAGCAGCGGACGGGCCACATCCACTGCTGAGCTGCTGGTTCAGGGTGAGGACCTTCAACTGTCGAGTTAAACACAGTCACATGACATTTTCATATTTGAGTTTGAGCTAATTAAACTGACTAGAGGATTCTCACACATTGAACTGTTTGAAGACAATTTTAACAGATTTTATTGAATGTTTATTTCTAGATTAAAATTTTGCTTTTTTGAGGCATTGTTCAGTAACTTCAGATTTTTGTTTATTAAATAAAAATGATGAAGTCATTCGTAACAAATCATAATCTACAGACACTGAGATGATGCTTCTGCTTAGATCCCTTTAATGGTACAATTAAAACAATACAAAAATAACATTTTACATAAACCAACACAAGGCAAATTAGATACAATTAAAAATAGTAATAATAACATAAGTAATCAGCTTGTAAAAATATCTGTGCTCGGCAGCTAAGTCTCTTTGATTTATGAGTCTGATCTTTCTTCAGAAAGTCCTCGAGCTGTTGCTCCTGTGTTATTGTTATTATTATTATTACAATTTAAATTTCAGGGGAAGAAGCTGTTCCAGCAAAGAAAACCAAGACTGTGATTTCAACCTCTCAGATTTCACAAACTCGGCAAACCCGAGTGGAGCAGGTAGGAACGACGGCAGACATTTTGAATCATGTAAAACATAACGAGTCACGTTCTGAGAGCGATCGTCTGTCTCATCATCTTGACCTCTGGTTTGACCTCTGGTTTGACCTCTGGTTTGACCTCTGGTTTGACCTCTTGTTTGTCCTTAGAGAATGGAGGCCAGTTTCCAGGCCACCGCCATGATGGAGATCCAGGGGGAGGCCGGCGAGGTGACACACCAGCTGGCTCACAAGACTCCTCCCCGAGTCCCTCCCAAACCCATGTCCAAGTCCCCGACCCAGTCCTCGCTGGTCGCCAAGGTGACAGGAGGACGCCAGCAGTCCCCGTCACCCGTCAGACATGTTAAGGCGCCAACGCCCACACCAGTCAGGTGGGTGGAGCTTACATTTGATTTGATTTAATAAAGTTTATGTGCGGTGGCTCTGAGGTGCAAAACACAACCACAGAGATGCAACAAGATTTCAGACATGTGTGGTCCTGCCGCTCAGGGCCACCGTACGCTGGTGTCGATTAGCGGCGAGTGAGCGCGGCGATGATGCTTTTGGGGGTTGGCCTCTGTCGGCCTGTAACGTGACCTCCCTCCCCCGTCTCCAGGCCTGCTTCTCCCACTTCAAGACTCTCAGTCTCCCCCATCAGGCCAGTCAAGTCCCCCATCTCCACACGAAGGCAGGGGGCCGCCGGCGCCGACGTCTTGCCACCATGGAAGCAGGGAGACTACGTGGCTGAGGCCAGCTTCGCCAGTATGACCAGTACGACCACCATCACCCACCTGGGTCAGGAGCAGCACTGGGAACAGGTCGTCGGGGTCAAAGAGGTGAGGGTCATTTTTATTTGACATTTAGAATATTTTCATAAACATGAGAAAAGAAAATAGTTTTTTTATCCGTCGTCTCGTCAGTATTTTATTTTTTGAAACATGGTGAAACATTTGTATTTTGAAAGTTTTATATGAAACTTTATTTGAAACTATGAAAGTCATGGCAAAGTGTCTCCTTGCAGATTTAATGAACATAAATAAAATTCTTTCTCTTCATTTCTTAACTGTACAGTTGTCTGCTACGTCAGATTTCTCTTAAATTAACCTCCATAAATCATCACGTTACTTTTTAACATTTCACTCGTCTCTGAACTGAAGTTTCAGTTAAAAACCTGAAATTTCATCCTCATCAGACGTCGTCACCATGGGCCCACTCTTTTGAATTCTTTCTTAAATGCTCTTCACTTCTTCTGCATGAAGTCCTGTGAGCTCCCTTTGCTTTGGTTATTAGCCTCAAACTATCCCAGTGGATTCTGAAACATCTGAAACGCAACGTGAGTCGAGTTTTACACAGAACGAGGACGTGGGACCCAAATGTTCACGGTTCCGATCAGTCAGACGAGTCAAACATAATTCAGGATGAAGAAGACGAGTTGTGCTGTGAGAGCGATCTGGTGTTGTCATCAGACGATGTGAGTGATGAAGAGACAGTGAGGTTTATTCTGTCTCCTCTGTCTTTAACCACAAAGACTTGTCCCCAGTTTCAAATGGAGAGGTTGTCCTCCTTGATTCAGATGCAGGAACTTTAACATTTCAGAACTGAGATGTCTCTGATGAAGAGACTCCTTCAGGTGTTAGACCGAGACGTCTGCTCGAGGACCAGCGGCCTGAGGAGCAGATGTCTCTTGCTCCATCACGAGCTGAAGCTTCACAGCTCCGCCCTCTGTTGGAGTTTTGTGGTTTCACGTCACAGCAGCTTCTTTTCTTCTCTGCTGATTTCACAGTTTTTGTTTCTGCATGTTGAACAGATAATCAAGCATGTTGTTGTTGTTGTTGTTGTTATTGTTGTTGTTGTTGTTGTTGTTGTGTCAACACGTGTACATGTTCACACAACTGTTGATTTTGTATTTGTGTTTAAAAGAAAATCCAGGTTCAGAACATATGTCAATAATATATGAGGTTTAAAATTAACCAATGAATCATTTGAGGACGCTGAATATTACGACATGTCCCCGTGGTCCTGCCTGTCTCTGTGCCTCCGTCCTGTGGTGGATGTCCTGAGATCTATGTGCTGCTCGTTGTGTCTCCAGGCCGCGGGGGGGCAGAGATCCGGAGCGGTGGCCACAGTGATGGCTGCCGTCGACCTGGCTCGTGTCCGTCAGCCCGCTCAGGTGGAGGCTGGTGGAGCCGGAGAGGCCGAGTTAGGGCAGCAGGTTGGAGGCGGCTGGATGCTAACTGCTCAGTTCACACCTGAACCGGCCCGGCCTCAGGTTAGATAGGCAGAGTGACACCACAATGATTCCATTGCTTGTCAAAGTGAATCTTTCCTGATGTCGTGCTCTGGTTGTAACACACTGAACTCTGTTGGCTGCTCCAGATTCAGAAAGCGACAGAAATCCTCGTGGACACTGGTCTGGTCTCGTCTCCTGTTCCACATTTCACAGTTTCTAAAGTTTCTGTCCCAAAACCTGAGTCTAGCTCTGAGGTAAGAGGAGGCGACAGCTGAGAATCTTCTGAATTCAAAACCAATTAAAACCAATAACAAACATTATTAACTGCTAGCATCAGCAGTTTGAGTGAAAAGGACGATAAAGACTGTTTGAACAAGTAGGTTAGAAAAAAACGTCCGACATTATTACTGCCTGTTATTGTGAGGTGTTGCCTGAGTGATCAAATATAATAACAATATGTTTTTCTTCACACAAACTAAATGCAGTCATCATTTATTAATCCAGCTTCACTTTCCTCCATCATCGCTTTAATAGAACTAACGTGCTGTGGTTTAACACGCACTCGGCCTCTTCTTGATGATGGTGTGGCTGTTCCTCTTCTTTGGCTCGGTCAGGTTTCCATCGCCGGCTCCGCTATCGCTACTCTGCAGAGAGAGTTATCTTCATCCTCTGCTGCCACTCGAAAGATCATCAAGCCTGTCAAGTCGGCCAGTCCATCTCGGAGAGTGCACGAGACCAGAGGGACGCCAGAGCCCACTCCTCCGCCGTTCAAAGATTTCCCCGACACATATCAGAGTCATTATGGCGCAGAGATACAGAGGGGGGTGGTGTGTTCGGGGGGCATGGAGAGAATGGTCGAGGACTGGGGAGCCCAGGTTTGTGCTCCAGTTTGAGTCTTGGACTGAGCAGGACAAGAAAACCTGACGAGCAGATGAACGTCAGATTGTTTCTACTTAATCAGCAATAACAGGTTCTTTAACCAGAGCGAGGTATCTTCTCCTGAAGCTGAGGAGCAGATTTCAGAGAAGCTTCTCATCCTTTCAGCACCAAACTTTACATTTGATCCACAGAACTAGTTTGTCAAAAGTCCGGTTTTCTTGATTTCTGTTCAAATCTTGGATAAAAGTTTCTATAATAACTTCAACTTGCTTTTTGATGATATTGACAACATCATTCTCACCTCTTCCTCACCTTCTTGTGCTGTGTAGTCTTGTCTTCACATGTTCTCAGTCTTGTCGTCTGTCGGTGTGAACATGTTGGATTTTTACGATTGAGTGAAAAATCTGCTGCGGCTCTTTGTGCTAACAAGTCTGTTACTACATTGCAGGTGGTGGAGGCAGCAGATGTTCCTTCTGCAGGTGGAGCCGTGGTTCCACCCACACTGGAGTCTGTAAGTAGCATAGTTCTCCACAAAACCTTTAAATGTTCCCACGCAGATTTGGGAATATTACATTTTCTAAAAAATTTTGTATCTTGTCTGTAGGGCTTGAAAAACACAACCGTGACCGAGGGCGAGTCCGTGACCCTGGAGTGTCAGATCAGCGGTCAGCCTGCGCCGGTCATCATGTGGTTCAGAGAGGACTACAAGATGGAGTGCTCTATCGATTTTCAGATCAGCTACGAGAGTGGATTCGCCCGGCTGGTGATCCGCGAGGCGTTCGCTGAAGACAGCGGCCGCTTCACCTGCACCGCCACCAGCGAGGCGGGGACAGTCAGCACCTCCTGCTACCTGCTCGTCCAAGGTTTGGGCTTTGGATTTTTAGCAAATCACAAATGGAAATTTGTCATTATCCTTCTGAAAATCCTCTCGGTTACGTGGAGCCTCTTCTCTTTTCATTTAATATTTCCTCTTTATGAAGTCCTTCACCTCTTAGTTGTTCATCTAGTCATTGGCCCACGGTGCTGTCCTCTTGAAACCAACGCTCTCTCTCTTTCAGTGTCCGAGGACATCGAGAGCAGGGAGGAGATGGCTGTCGTCACCGAACATGTTGAAACTGCTCAAGAGAAGCTGTGAGTCCATCAGACACTTTGTTAAAGTTAACATTGATCAACCGCAATTCCTCAACTGATTTATTTGTATAATGTGAGCTCGGCCCTGATAATCCTGAAACGATATTAGTGTTTCCAGTGTAACCGAAGAAGCCACAGAGGAAACCATGTCTCAGGTGAGCATGGAGGAGTCCGACAGTGCTGCCGCTGCTCCCTTCTTCATCCAGAAACCCAGCGTTCAGAAGCTGGAGGAGGGAGGAAGCGTCCTATTCGAATGTCAGGTGGGAGGAAGCCCCAAGCCCCACATCATCTGGAAGAAGAGCGGCGTGCCGCTCACCACCGGATACAGGTTTGTGTTTCCTCTCTTTGCTCCATCTTCAGGACAAACTTTATGTTTCAACTCAAAGTCTGTCAGGACAGTTAAAATAATGATGTTTGTGAAGAAGGCATCTGTAATGAACACTGCAGCCTGCAGGGGTCACTAGTCATCACCCTTCACTGTCCATCAGATATAAAGTCGCCTACAAGAAGGAGACTGGAGAGTGCAGGTTGGAGATCTCCATGACCTTCGCAGATGACGCCGGAGAATATTCTGTGTTTGTGAAGAATCAGCTTGGAGAAGTCTCAGCCTCAGCCAGCCTGCTGGAGGAAGGTACGTGATCCACCATCGTGTCCTGAGAGAAGACAACTTGTGTCTTCTAGAACTTCAGAACAAAATCATTTCAAGATGTGTTTAGTTTCATGTGACGATTGGTTTCTGACAGATGAATACGAAGTCTACATGAAGAAACAGGAAGAAACCTTTAAGACTGAAGTGACCACAGTGGTGCAGGAGCCCAAAGTGGCAGACGTCCCCCCCGTCGTTGTGACGACAATGGAGAGGATGACCACCACCATCATCTCAGGACAGGTGAGATCATCATGAGTCTTGTAACAGGGAGCGATGCTGTGTCACTGTGGTTGAGACATCTACTGAAACCCCCTCGAGATGCAGATCCAGAAACAAATTCATACAGCAACAGGCACAGTGGTGCAACCACAGAAATTAATTCTTAATGAAGTTCAAAAAGAGACAAATCTTGATAACCAGGACCTATTATCAACAGATAGAGATTGATTGATTGAAAGTGATAGACAGTCATGGATAATAGACCTGATCTCTTGTCACATGGGTAGGAGTTTCACCTTTCTGCCATCGAGCAGAGGATCATCCAGGAGATCGAGCTCCACATCATGAGTATCACCTACAGAGAGATTGTGACAGAGGACGGAGAGTTGATGGTGACCGCCACCGCCACAGACGCCGTGCAGCCGGCCTTCGACACGCCGGTCAAAAACTACAGGATCATTGAGGGAATGGGCGTCACTTTCCACTGCAAAGCAGCTGGAACGCCACTCCCTAAGGTACAGAGTACTTATGTTTAATAAACAAATATTAAATGTTTATGAGAAATTTTAACATGTCAATTCTCCACAGTGGTCTTACAGTTAAATGTCGTCTTTTCCCAGATCGTTTGGTACAAAGACGGCCAGCGCATCAGGCCTGGTGGCCGGTACCAGATGGAGGTTCTTCAGGATGGGCGAGCCAGCCTGCGCCTGCCGGTGGTGCTGCCTGAGGACGAGGGCGTGTACACCGCCTTCGCCGCCAACATGAAGGGAAATGACGTCAGCTCTGGGAAACTCTATGTGGAGCCGTCCGGAGCTGTCACACCTCAGAGATACACACCACAGCCAGCAATGCAGAGGATCAGGTATGTCAGAACCTTTGAGCCGGAGCGTTAGCAGCTAAAGAGCCAGATCTTTTCCACAGGAGGTGGTGGACACCAACATTTCTACTGGATCCAGTAATACACATTCACTTTAAATCAGACTCCTGTCCACACATTCAAACTGAAAACTCTTTCTCAGGTCCACCTCTCCTCGTTCCATGAGCCGCTCCCCAGGTCGCTCTCCCAGCCGTTCTCCCGCCCGCCGTCTGGATGAGACAGATGAGGCTCAACTGGAAAGACTCTACAAACCTGTGTTTGTTATGAAACCGTCCTCATGTAAATGCTCTGAGGGACAAACTGCCAGATTTGACTTGAAGGTTGTTGGCAGGCCCATGCCAGAGACCTACTGGTTCCACAATGGTGAGTAAAACACAGATCAAATATTCATATACCATGTAGTTTAACTGGAGTTGATGGTGTGACAATAATTAGAATCTGTTCATCAGGACAACAAGTGGTTAGTGACTACACCCACAAGATCGTTGTCAAAGAAGACGGTATCCAGTCCCTGATCATTGTCCCGGCCATGCCACAAGATTCTGGAGAATGGACAGTCATCGCTCAGAACAGAGCTGGACGCTCGTCCCTCTCCGTCACTCTCACTGTCGATGGTACAGTTTCTATTTCCACCACAACTCTTCTCTGTCATTTAGAAGCAGATTAATGTAATGAGTTTAAGTTTTCTTGTATTCACAGTTAAAGAAACGTTGGTGCGACCTCAGTTCACCGACAAGCTGAAGAACATCAGTGTGAAACAGGGCACTCTGGTGGAACTGGCTGTTAGAGCCATGGGAAACCCTCTGCCTGATATCGTCTGGCTGAAAAACAGTGACATCATCTCACCGCACAAGCACCCCAACATCAGGTTTGTTTGATATTTTTATATCAACAGAGAGACAGTAAACTGAAGGTACAACACTTATTCACATACACTATTTATTACAATTGTCAAAAAATGACTCATAATCAACTTTTATTTAGTGTATTAATTTCTTCAGTCCATAGATCCAACTAAAAATGTACAAATAGATCCAGTAAGTTAGAGCTTTGGCTTTTAATCAATGGAGGAGTTGCATATTCGTATGTTGTTAATTCCAAAACTGAGTAGATCTGATTCAGTTTCACTTTTACAAAGAAGAACCAGAGGAACATGTAGATTCCCCTAGATTCTGGTTTCTAGTCATTTATTACAAGAGTTTTAATCATGAGAAGAGAGTGCAGATGACAACTGTTTGAACTGTATGTATGATGACTAATAACTAGAGAAAGGCCAAAATAACAAAATAAGACTGGACAGGCTGCACTTACTTTGACTCATCACCTCAGTCTAGATCTGGTACCCTGGGATAATAATAGTAATGTAATGTTATTGTTGTCATAAAAATCCTCAAAAGTTAAAGCTAACATAACAAATCCCTTTTCCAGGATTGAAGGAACCAGAGGAGAGGCCAAATTCCAGATCCCATCTGCTTCAGGCTCAGACAGCGCCTGGTACACAGCGACAGCCATCAACAAGGCTGGTAGAGACACCACCCGCTGCAGAGTCAATGTGGAGGTGGACTATGCTGAACCGGAACCAGAGAGAAAACTTATTATTCCCAAAGGAACGTACAAGGCCAAGGAGATTGCTCCTCCGGAGTTGGAGCCCCTTCATCTGCGATATGGTCAAGAGCAGTGGGAGGAGGGCGACCTCTACGACAAAGAGAAGCAGCAGAAACCACTGTTCAAGAAAAAGCTGACCTCTATCAGAATGAAGCGGTTCGGTCCTGCTCATTTTGAGTGCCGACTGACCCCGATTGGTGATCCCATCATGGTAGTGGAGTGGCTGCACGATGGCAAACCCCTGGATGCTGCTAACAGGCTACGCATGGTCAATGAATTTGGCTACTGCAGCCTTGACTATGAAGCTGCTTACGCTAGAGACAGCGGTGTCATCACTTGCAGAGCCACAAACAAGTTCGGAGTGGACCAGACCTCGGCCACCCTGATTGTCAAGGATGAGAAGGGTCTAGTTGAGGAGAGTCAGCTTCCTGAAGGCAGGAAGGGAGCTTACAGAATGGATGAGATGGAGCGCCAAGCTCATCAGGGAGGACCCTATGGAGTTAGTGCTGACGACGAATCTGAAAAGTCCAAACCTGAAATTGTTCTCCTTCCTGAACCAGCCAGAGTGCTTGAAGGCGACATTGCTCGATTCCGTTGCAGGGTGACCGGTTATCCAGCACCCAAAGTGAACTGGTACCTCAATGGACAACTTATCCGCAAAAGCAAGCGATACAAACTTCGTTATGATGGTATCTACTATTTGGAGATCACTGAAATCAAGTCCTATGACTCAGGAGAGGTCAAAGTGGTGGCAGACAACAACCTGGGCTCAGCTGAGCACACAGTAAAGCTGGAGATTCAGCAGAAAGAGGACTTTAGAACTCATCTGCGTCGTGCTCCTGAGGCGAAGGCAGCCGAGGCCGCACCTGAACCGGGAAAAACACAATTCGAGGTGGTGAAGGCTGAGAAACCTGCAGAGGACTCTCAGGTGAAAGAGGTGGTCACGCTCAAGAAAGCCCAGAGAATCATCCATGAGAAATCCACGGAGGAGTCAGAGGAGCTGAGGGGTAAGTTTAAGCGTAGGACAGAGGAAGGCTATTACGAGTCCATCACCGCGGTGGAGCTCAAGGCACGTAAGAAGGATGAAAGCTATGAGGATCTGCTGAAGAAAACAAAGGACGATCTGCTTCACCGCGCCAAGAAGAAGGCGGAGGCCGAGAAGAAGAAGGAGGAGGAGCAACGCAAAGTTACAGCCAAATCTCTCAAACCAGAGAGAGTCAAGCTCTCAGCCAGTATGGAAGCTCCTAAGATCCTAGAGCGTATCACAAGCCAGACCGTAGCACAAGGTGAAGAAGTTAAGTTCAGAGTCAGAGTTGTGGGCAGACCAGAACCAGAGTGCCAGTGGTACAAGAACGGTGTTCAGCTGGAGAAGTCTGACCGTGTTTACTGGTACTGGCCTGAGGATCATGTGTGTGAACTGGTGATCAGAGACGTCAGAGCAGAGGATTCTGCCAGCGTCATGGTAAAAGCTTCAAACACTGCAGGAGAGACTTCCAGCCACGCTTTCCTGCTGGTGCAAGGTAGCCCAACCCTCTCACTTTCATTTGTTATTCTCCATTTAAGTTGTGTGTTTTCTAACAAAGGTTTTTTTGCTCTTTTTGCAGCAAAGCAAGTCATCACATTTACACAAAAACTGGAAGAAGTTAGTGCCAAGGAGAAGGACACCATGGCAACCTTTGAATGTGAGACCAACGAGCCATTCATCAAGGTCAAATGGCAGAAGAATAATGTGGATATCTTCTCTGGAGACAAGTACAGGATGCACTCTGACAGAAAGGTTCACTTCCTGTCTGTGCTGACGATCGACATGAGGGACGATGCAGAATATTCCTGTGTAGTTATTGACGACGACGTCAGGACGACTGCGAAGCTGAACGTGGAAGGTGGGTTGTGTTTCATTAAAGAGGACGATACCTCAGTGTCACAGTCTTTTTGAGAGATGATGGACGAGGGAGCACATGTAACTATATCTGAACATTGGTTTAAATTGGTTCAATATAATCAGTTTTAAATATTAAGATTTCTGAGCAAAATCTATCAAATTAGTTGAGGTTTACATACAATGTTGACTTTGATTGGGCAGATCCACCGGATCTGCTCACTGATGCAACACGAGTTTCTTTTACCACTGTAAGTGACTGACTGTAGATGTTGACGTCCTGTCTCTGTCATGTCGTAACCAGGAGCCCCTCTGGAGATGTTGAAGCAACTTGAGAGTACAGAGGTGCCGGAGACATACTCTGGAGAGTTTGAGTGTCTCGTGTCACGCGAGGATGCGGAAGGAAGCTGGTTTTTCGGACAAAAGCTGTTGTCTCACGGAAGTAAATACGTCATGTCCTCCCGTCGTGGAAGACACACCCTGTCTGTCAAAGATGTCAAGAAGGAGGACCAAGGAACTTATTCCTTCAAAGTGAGGGAGTTCAAGACGAGCGCCTCACTCAAGATGAAATGTAAGTTTCGTAGTAACCAATGAAATTGTCATAGAGGTTTGTGTTCTCCAGAGAATAAACCCCAAAGATTTATATTTTCTTCTGTACTTACCTGTTGTTTCTTTTCCTGGCATTTCCCCATTGATTTACAAAAATAGTTAAAACCATAAACAGATTGAGTTTTTTCTTGCTCGCTAGAGGATGAGCCCTAACAATCATGATGTAAAGGTTGAAAACAGTTAGTGTTATTCTGGATGTATCTGGTGCCTGACGGGTTTGTCTTGATGTTCCAGTGCGCCCAGTGACCCTCATGCAGCCGTTGACTGACCTGACGGTCTGCGAGGGCGACATTGCACAGATGGAGGTCAAGTTCTCCCAGGAGAACGTTGAAGGAACCTGGATGAGGAATGGGCAGCCTGTCACAGCCTCAAACCGAATCCACATTGTTATCGACAAACAGACCCACAAACTCTTGTTTGAAGACACCAACAAGAGCGACTCTGGAACATACTCCTTCGTTGTTCCCGATCAGGAGATCTCAACCTCTGCAAAGCTGATCATTCAGAGTGAGTCCCCTCAAAATCCTGTTGTTTTTCTAAATAATTTCTTTCTTTTCAATAAAGCAACAAAATACTTGTATGTTCTTTGCAGCTATCGGAGTGCTGATACCACTAAAGGACACAAATGCCATTGAGGGCACCAAAGCCGTTCTGGAGGCCAAGATCTCCGCTCAGGACATCAGCTCAGTCAAATGGTTCCACAACGACAAACTGCTGACACCCAGCGACCGAATCCAGCTGGTGGCGAAAGGATCCAAGCAGCGGCTGGTCGTCAACAGGACGTACGCTTCTGATGAAGGACACTACAAACTGGTGGTCGGTCGAGCTGATACCAGCTGCAGATTCACTGTTCAGAGTAAGTAACACGAGTTTCATCCAAACTGGAATGTGAAGCTGCTACTGAACCCAAGGTTCCATCTGCTGGACATCTAACAACAATTAAACCATTTTTATTGACGTGAATATGAAAAGTTGTTGATAATTCATTGACTGTCTCACGTCTGTCTCACGACAGCTGTCCAGATCGTGACCCCGATGAAAAACAAGGAATGCTCCGAGTCTGAGAACGTCACCTTCGAGGTCGAGGTGTCTCACCCGGGTATAGACGCTTTCTGGACCTTCAAGAGGCAGCCTCTCAAAGCAGGCGCCAAATACAAGATGGAATCCAAAAACAAGCGCCACACCCTGACTGTCATGAATGCCATGAAGGACGAGGAGGGCGAGTACATGTTTGCTGCCGGTGAGAAGATGTGCAGTGCCTCTCTCACTGTGACAGGTAGGCTACAGATTTCTCTAAGATTATTGATCAACACCAGAGCTGCTTTATATCCTGTTGACTTAACCAAACATCAACCATCACAAGGTGGCGCTATCAAGAAGCCTCTACGTGATCTGGTGGTGGCTGACTCCCAGACTGCCGTGCTGGAGTGTGAGGTCGCCAACCCTGCTGCCGAGGGCAAGTGGCTGAAAGACGGCCAGTCTGTTGACTTCAACGAGAACGTTGAGAGTCAGGTGAATGGCACTGTCCGACGCCTCGTCATTATCATCACCAAAGCAAGCGACATCGGAGAGTACACCTATCAGGTCGCAACCTCCAAGACCTCCGCCACCCTGAAAGTTGAGGGTAAGTCCAGCTTCATGAAGGAGAGCATCACAGCCCTTAGGCTGAGATCCACAAACATAGAAAGCTCCAAAACCAATAATTAATCATGATGTTTGTCTCCACAGCTGTGAAGGTAAAGAAGACCCTGAAGAACCAGAATGTGGTCCAGACTCAAGACGCTGTTTTCATCCTGGAGCTCACCCACGAAGATGTGAGGGGAGCACAGTGGATCAAGAACGGTGTCGAGATCCAGCCCAGCAACAAATACGAGATCAGTATCGAAGGCAGCGTCCACACCCTGAAGATCAATAACTGCACCACACACGATGAGTCGGTTTACTCCTTTAAACTTGGAAAACTGTCTGCAAATGCCAGACTGAACGTGGAATGTAAGAAACCACTGATTCGTGGCATTCTGAATGATTCATTACAAATTGCAGGTGTTTAACTCACAAGTAAAGAAGTTCAGTTACACAACAAACTGTAAAATACTTTCCAACAGCAATAAGGATCCTAAAGAAGCCAAAGGACGTGACTTCACTGTTGGGTGCGAGCGCTGTATTCGAGGTCGGCATCTCCGAGGACGACATTCCGGTCAAATGGATGTTCAACAAAACGGAGCTGAGGCCGAACGAGCACTATAGGATGCTCTCTGAGAAGAAGACGCACAAACTGTTTGTCCAGGATGTTGACAACAGCAAAGAGGGAGAGTACACCGTGGTGGTTGGACACATGCAGTGCAGCGCGCGCCTCATCGTCGAGTGTGAGTATCCTCACCACGCCGACTCTAGCATCTCTGAACATGGAGAGTTTATGAAGAACGACCTGAACTGTTACCTGAGGTTTTTGAGGATGTTGACAAGCTCACAGGGTTTTAACAAGAAGATTCAACAGTGTTTACAGTGTAGGATCTTATTTACAGTTGGCTGATGTTAACCTGCTCATTTCAGTTGAAGCTTGTTACCACACAAGTTATCACACTTTCATTGGAACATGAAAACCACTATTCAGGCCTGTAGGTGATTTCGATGTTTATAAGTGTGATTTTCTTAAAGGATTTTAATAACGACCTTGATGCTGGAAACATAAAATCTTAGAAAATAAGGAACCATCTCACATTTATTCACAGAATTCAGGTTTAATTTTGAGTGACAACTTGAACAAAGCTATACGTCTGAATAGGTATTACATATTCTGATATTTTGTCTCAGCTCTGCGAGTCACCAAATCCATGAAGAGCGTGGAGGTGCCAGAGACTCAGGTGGCCACGTTCGAGTGTGAGGTTTCTCACTTCAACGTCCCGTCCACGTGGCTGAAGGACGGCGTGGAGATCGAGATGAGCGAGAAGTTCAGGATCGTGGTTCAAGGAAAACTTCACCAGCTGAAGATCACGAGCAGCAGCAGGGACGACTCTGCCGAGTACACCTTCGTCTGTGGCAACGACCGAGTCTCCGCCACGCTCACCGTCAGCCGTGAGTTCTAAAGTTCAGTCTTCAGTCATTTGACCTGTGACCCTCAAATATCTACATTAATTTCTACATAAATCATTGATTTATTTTATTAATGGTTTATCATTAAATGATAAACAATTAATTCACCTTTGAAAACACAACAGTAACTTTAATTTGTCCATTAATGTGAAACACTAAACTTCTAAGGGTCTTTCCTCTGTTCCAATATTAACCATATATTCATTTCCTTACTTTCCTTTCCTTACTAAGTTGCTTCATTTGTGTTAAAACCTTGTTTTACATTAAAATGAATTTGTTAAAGACATACATAAATCAAACCACATTAATAACACTTACCTGGTTTGTGGGTTTGTGGAATATTTCAAATGAATAAATCCGAATTTAAGGTGTTGCTTTAAGGGCTGAGATCTTCAAATAAATGGAAATTAGATAGATAACGAACCCATTAAAGTGTTGGGGAACTTACTGTCACTTCTGTTGTTTTCCAGCAATTCTGATCGCGATGATGTTGCAGAACGTGAACGCTCAGGAGAAAGACTCTGTCACATTCGAAGTAAACATTAACTACGAGGGAATTGCTTACAAATGGCTGAAGAACGGAGTGGAGATCCGGTCCACAGACAGATGCCAGGCTCGCTGTCGACAGCTCACGCACACTCTTTGCATCAGGAGCGTCCATTTTGGAGACAGTGCTGAATACGCCTTCATGGCTGGTTCTGCAGTGACCACAGCCAAACTTTATGTTGAGGGTAAGACATTTTTTATCTCACTTAATCTCTGTGATTTTTCTAATCCACCCCTGAGTGAATCACCAAAAGAAACTCTTAAAGGAACCTTAGTCTAGGACATCTGGAACCAGCATTAGAGCGTTCTGAACCACTTGAAGACTTGTAACATCTCAGACAACGTGACCATGAGTACCTCGTAAAGTCGAGTAGAATCTTTATAACCTTGTGAAGCATCCACCTTGTCGTGGAGAGCAGGAGTTGGATGTTGAAGCTTACAGGTTTCTAACATCAGTCCTGGTGTCTGTTCCATTGCAGCTCGTGTGGTTGAGTTCACCAAACATCTGAAGGACCTAAAGATCACAGAGAAGAAGAGGGCGACGTTTGAATGTGAACTCTCTGAACCAAACATCCAGGTGATGTGGATGAAAGACAGTCAAGAGCTGGAGATGTCTGACAGGTAGCTGCTAATATTCAGCAGGTAAAACCACCAACAAATCCTAAATCATGAAATAAACCTTCTCATGTTGCTCTGTTTGTGGCAGATACAAAATGACCTCAGATAAGTTCCTGCACCGTCTGGTTCTGCCGTCTGTCCGCCTGTCTGACGCCGGAGAATACACCGCCGTGGCAGGATCCAGTCTGTCCAAGGCGCACCTGGCGGTCGAGGGACGAGACGTCCAAATCTCTGAGCCTGCGAGCAGGAACATCACAGTGAGTTCACACACGTATCAACTCTAGAGCCTGATGCTAATAACAGACAAGCAGCTGGCCCGTCCAATGTGATCATCTGTCCCGGTAGAGACACATGGACCAGCTCAGTTATCCACACTCAGATGTGGGTGACATTGTTTTTCCATTTTCCATTGTTTGGTTGAAGATTTTTCTTGACTTGAAAATGATCAGGTGAGATTTCTCACCTAAATTACTTCTGAGAAGATTAACTATTACTAATTCAAAATGTTTTTCTTTAATGTTCTGAATCAATGAGAAAAATAAAAAATGAATTTAAAATCATTAATTCTGCTCAAATGAAGATGTTCTGGATCAGGTATATTCAGAATTGAAATTCCAGGTGTTCACCTCCACTTGTGTTTTCAGGTGGTTGAGAAACTCAGAGCGACCTTTGAGTTCGAGGTGAACGAGGACGACGTGGACGCTCGCTGGATGAGGAACGGGGTGGAGATCCAGTTCTCAGTGGAGGAGAGGTTCAGCTACGCCACCATCAGGAGGCTGCACCGCCTCACCATCTCCGAGACGTACAGGAGCGACGCCGGCGAGTACACCTTCTCAGCCGGGAAGAACAAGAGCACCATGAACCTCCACGTGAAATGTAAGATCAACCTGCTTGTACATATCATACGTGAATATACAAGATTAAACCCAATGGTCAAAGCCCTGTCAGAGTGTGTGTGTGTGTGTGTGTGTGCGTGTGTGTGGTCCAATACACATGATTATGTATGAAACTTTGTATTAAAGAATCTATACCTAAGATTTACTACCGCTACATAGCTAGCATTAGCTTTACCTGCTGTCTTCTCACATTAGGTTGTTAGTTCAGCATCAAACTGGATTTATTAATGCCAATTTTATAAAAAATAACCAGATGATGATGAAACGTTTAGAGGATGAAGATGAAGTTTTGTCACCATAGAAAAGTTCTCTGTCTCTTACACTACTTTTTGAGATCTTTTAATATCTTTATATTTCTGATACTGACGATCATTTTTAGCTGATGAGACAAAACATCAAGGATTTTATTATTTATGAAACTTTTACTAAATATTAATATTCACCATCTAACATGACACAGAGAATACAACTACATCTTTTTTCTTTTGCTCTATATATGAAGGTGATAAATGTGATAAGAAATGAAAGTTAACTGTATTTATTTCTACAATCAGACCACGGTGACAGTTTCAGGTACTTTGAATTCTCACTAGTGGAAAACGTTTGTCACTTTTCTGTCTTCAGTGCCGGAGCCTCCGGAGATCGTGCGCCCGCTGCAGCCCCAGAGCGTGGTGTCCGGGAGGTCGGTCCGCTTCTCGGTGCAGGTGAGCGGCCTCCCGGCGCCTCAGGTGTCCTGGTACAAGGACTCTCAGGCTCTGTCCGTCAGCGACAACTGCAAGTTCCTCCACGACGGAAACGAGCACACGCTGCTGCTGCTGGAAGTTCTCCCCCAGGACGCCGCGGCCTACAGCTGCGAGGCCAGGAACGACTACGGAGCGGCCACCAGCTCGGCTCTTCTCACTGTCGAAGGTAAACGATCCGAGTGGAGCATCGAGCTGCTGGACTCTTTGTTCTCATCAGGATTGAGAATTATATGTATGGGTGTGTTGTTGTACAGTTTCACAGCAGCTGAGCTGGTGTTGAAACATTAAACCTGGACAGTGAGAAAACATAAAGAATGAAAAAAGTCTCCTTCAATGTGTGATTTAATAACCTGAATGATTAGATCAGATCAGAGCTGTAATCTTTTTGTTCATATTTAGTTCCTGAGGTGGTGGAGACGCTGGCTCGGGTCTCAGCTCCGGTCCTCGTCGCTCCCTTGAGACACGTCCTGGTCACTGAGGGACACTCGGCCCAGTTCCAGTGCACTGTGTCTGGGGAAGGTAATGAAAACAGCTCCCCCTTGTGGCTCTTATTTTACTAAACTGCATTGATACACATGTACAGACCACAGACAGTAAAAAAAGATGGATGACATGAGGGTCCAAAAGTGAAACCGAAGTGTCTTGATCTCCCCCTGGTGGCTGGCTCAAGTATAGGTTTTAAACCTTATCTTTAGTGAAACTTAAATTCGTTAATTTGATGATATTTAAAAACTGACAGAGACGTCATGATTGACAGCGAAGACCATGGCTCCAATCCACGATAACTACTTCACAGACTGCAAATGATTTCATCACCACAAGATGGCAGTGTTCCTATCTGAGATATTTGAAGAAGTCTGTGGTGTAAATGTTACATTATCATGTTTAATAGAGTTTTAATAAATTCGTGTTCAGTGAAGTGAATATAACTTGAGATCATGTTTTTGAGTGAACGAATGCTGTGTCCAGATCTGCAGGTTTCATGGTTCTGTAACAACAGAGAGCTCAGAGACTCGGACATCTTCAGGATGTCTCATTATGGGGACACCTGCCAGTTGGACATTTCCAGAGTTCTCCACGACCACGAAGGAGAGTACTCATGTGTCGCCACAAACTCTGCGGGAATGGTCACATGTGAGGCTTCGTTGAATATCGATGGTGAGTCTGTCAGGTGATCACGTAACGTTCAGGTGAAACTGTTCTCTTGTGGCACGATTGGCTGGTAGCGTTCTAACAGATGTTCAGTTCTTAAGATCAGTCAGTTAATTTCACTGATAATTGACTTGATCAATCCCATCATGTCTGTCTGTAACTACAGATCTGCTCCTCCTTTTTCCGAGCCTGAAGCTAACGTAGAATAGCAGGATTCATACGTAAATAATAAACTCAAGTATCTATTGGACAAATCACGTTTATTCAGCAGTGGCGAGGTTTCAAGCATGTCTCCTTAAAGCTGCATGCAGATATCGCCTCCTGCTGGTCGCACAGAGAGTTTAGGTAAATAACCTAAATGACTGTCAAAGGTTTCAGATTAATGAATAATATCAGCTTCATCTGTTTATCCTAGCTTAGCACCAACTGTTAGCCCTGGGAATCCTGAAGTAAGTTAGAAACTCTGTTTGCTAACCAGGGATGAAAAGTCATATTAGTGGTCAGCAGTGACAACGTAATAACATTATAACATTTACAACGATTTAACATTCGGTGCTTAACTGCTAAAGTTGGTTAGTTCGGTTAATAAGGAGGCTAACATAAGCTAGCTAACGAGCAATCTAATTGTATAGTTCTAGCAGCTTGTTGTTATGAATGTCCATGAACACTGGTCTCTAACAAGAGGACGCTAGTTTCCCCGAGACACAGGTTAGGACAGGAAACAGGAAAAACTGTCATTGAGTCATTTAACCGAGCTCATTCATGAGTTATTGTTATATGCAGTGAGTGTTTGTTTTAAAACTGAGAATCACATCTCTACACACAACAAGACCTTTGTGCAGCCAGCGGTCGGTGATGAACCTGTCTCTGCTCAGCCTCCTCACACTTTCAGATTCGAAACTAAACTCTCTGTCGGTGTCTTCATGCAAAACAAAACTGTTTGAAAATCAGTTTGTCGTCTGAGTTCATCTGTGAACGGGAGATAATCTGATGTGTTGCATGTCGTCTTCTCTTCCGTCACGATTCGGTAGGAACGTCTTTATGTCCTGTGGATCTTTATTTCAGAGGAATGCAGCATGCTCACAACTGAGCTGTGGAAATATCACTTGACGGGTTTCCCCGCACACGAGCCCTACATTTTTTTTTCGATAGTAAATTTTGGCTCCGGTCAAAGTTGCCTGATTGACAGCGGAAAGCAGCCCCTGTCCACTCCAATGATCCTCACGCTCCACCTGCAACAAGATGTGACACAAGTAACGTGCAGGAGTCTCCAGAATCATGTGTTGACCTAATTCTTCTACTCTTTCTTACTGCCCAGATGAAAAAGCCGTAGCTAGTGTGAGGAGTGCTGGGGCTGATGCTAAGCTAAGTGAGAGGCTGGCGGCTCAGAGCTTCAGCTCTGTGTCCGTGGGACAAACAGCCCACAGTGTTGAGTTTACTCAGATGGTCTCTCAGAGTTCCTCCATGTCTTGGAGGACGGTTGAGATTCAGATGGAGAGCGTGAGCTCAGAGACGAGCTCCGACAGCAGCTTTGATATCAAACTCTCAGCCAGCCCCAAACTGCTGATGGAGATGAGCGACGTCCGGGTGAGAAGCGGCGAGATGGCAGAGTTCAGCTGCACATTCAACGGGCAGCCCTTCACCGGGGTGGTATGGCATCACAATGGCCAGAGCCTGGTTGACATGGAGCGGGTGAGGAGCTCTGAGAGCAGGGGCTCAATGTCCCTGGTCATCCAGGGTGTTGGTGTGGCGGACCAGGGCGTGTACCGCTGCACCGCCACCAACCGACATGGCCAGAACAGCTCCTCTGCCCGGCTCACTGTTGAAGGTGGTTCATCTTTTTTTTCATTCAGTCTGTCACCATCTGGTCCATCCCACCCGCTACTGCTCTTCCTGCTGCCCCCCACCCCCAATGATTTAATATATACTCAGCCTGTTACCTTCAGTGTAATCAGATAACAAGATTCTTAAACTTGTTTGTCCTCTCCCTACTGTTGCCAGCTTTGCCTTCGCTAACCTCATCCTCCATCCTACTAACCCCCTTTAGTGTTTAGAGTCATAGCTTTATAGTCTGACCCCTAATTACTCTCCCTAACTTTATTCTCACCCAGCTAAAGAAGCAAATCTCACAGCAGAAACCCCCATCCCTACAGATTCTGTACGCAAAGTGTCTCAGGCAGACAGGGAGACTCTTAGAGATCCCCCTGAGCAAGACAAGAAGGAGGCGCTGGAGGAGCTGGGATCATTGCCTCCCTCTTCCCAGAGACCGTACAGTTTCATCAGCCACCTGTATTTCCCTGATGTTCCGCCTCATGACGAGCGAGGTCAACGTCTCTCCAGCTGCCCCGAGTTCCTGGTCAAACTCCCCCCTGAGCTGCTGAGCAGGAGCAGACACTGCGGCTCCTTGTTGTGTGTTATGAAGGGGCTTCCCACTCCGTTTTTCATGTGGCTTTACAACCGGTTGAATTTTGAGGATTCTGTGTCCTTCTCTCTGAAACATGACGACCCCCTGTGCTCTGTAAATGTTAAAAATGTGAGATCCGGACACAGAGAATCTCACACTTGCAAAACTGTCAACTCAGCTGGGGATGCTGAGAGCAGCACAGGGATGAAAGGTTGGCATCTGCATGCTTTGGTCTTTCTGCTCGATCGGGCTCTGGCCCACCACTCATCCACACTGCTTCCACCCACACAGCCAACAGACGCACACGCCTTCAACCAGGCATCACTTCTTCAACAGGGTCTTAACCTCAGCGTTTAGAGGAGGTCGTTGACCTTTGCTTTACCGACTAAACCACCAACAGCGATAAAGAGAGAGGGACACTTATATCACTGAGCATTTCTCCAGAAGCCAGAGGTGCTTCTCACTGAAGGCCGACAGAAAGCATGAGCACCAGTTAGAGGACAGCAGCCAAACAAATGATGATATGGATGCACGACCTGTCACTGACTCTAACTGTCTTGCTCCAAATGAGAGTTAATGTTCAGTTCAGTTTTTAATTTGTCACCGTCTGTGTCTTTACAGTCACTGCAGTGGAGAAGGAACCAGTGACTCAGGTCGTGGAGGAAATAAAAGGTAAATATCAGCAGGAATGTTTTGCGATTGTCTCTCAGATTTGATTCAGAATGTGTTTTCTTTAAATTGTGCTCAGGTTGTGATGGTAAGAAATTCATCCTTTTCTTGTTTATTTGTTTGTATCTATGAGCGTTTTATGTTTGAAGTGCATATTCTTTACACGACAGAAGCTAATTTCTCAAAATCAAGCTCTGCCTGTGAATAGTTTCCAGGGCTTTAAGTCATCTCCATGGTCTTTATTAGTGAATTCCTTATTAATCTTTTCTTATATAAATCTAAAGACTTGGCAGCATGTTTGTGAAATGGGGTCATGTGTTGTACAACTTGGCTAAAGCATCCAGAATAAGGATGACTCGTGTTTTCAGTCTCTCACTTCATTTTAAACTGTGATTATTTCACTCAGCTTCCTCTAGCTCCTCCGTCACAGTGGAAGAGGAAACGCAGCAGTCGTTCTTCACCGGCCTCAAGGTTCCAGACAAAACCACAACACTTGAACTCAAACCAGAGTCTAAACGTTTCCTAAGCTCGTTGGAGAAGAAAAAAGAAAAGCCGGTTTTCATCAGCAAACTTTCTCCGACAGTTGTGACTGTCGGAGAAAGTGCTGTGTTTTCTGTCAAAGTGTCTGGTTTCCCGAAACCCACGATCAAATGGTTCCATAACGGGCAGACGATAACCAGTTCATCCGTGTACACGTTCATTCGCGAGCAAGATGAGTTCAGTTTGGTCATTGACAAAGTTCAGAGGGAGTTTGAAGGAGAGTACTCATGTACAGTCAGCAATAGATTTGGTCAATCCACTTGCACGTCTTACCTGCATGTTCAGCTGATGAAACAAGAACCAGAGGAAAAAGCAGCGGGAACAACTGGGAAACCCCCAAAGTTCCTTCAAACAATGGAGTGTGTTGAGTTGTGTGAGGGAGGAGAGGTCTTCTTCAGGTACGCTTTGACCGGAGATCCACTCCCGGAGGTTCAGTGGCTCAAAGGCAGCATCCAGATTCAGCCCAGTGGGTTCTGTATCATTGTGAACAATCCAGATGGGACAGGTTTCCTTCATATAAAGAGCATCAAACAAGAACACAGTGGCTTCTACACCTGTAAGGCCTCCAACCAATATGGGGAGGAGTCTTGTTCGGCCAAGCTGCTGGTTTTCAGGGAGAAGGTTCAGGACGAGACGTCGATAGTGATGAAAACTAAAGGTTTGAAAATATCCATGACGGAACAAACCACAGGATCCAGGCTACAGCAGGAAAGAAGCCGGTCTGATCAGATGATTTACACCATTAGCACTGACGACCGGCAGATTATTCCCAGCGAAGAGGTGGGAACGCTCAGAGAGCTTGAGATCTCGGCTGCCACTCTTCATCGAGAGCAGCTCCCCCAGCAGGCAGCAGTGCTACAGTCTCATGAAGTACAGGAGAGGGTTTGTTTGGCTCCTACTTGTCCTCCTCAGGTCTCAGCTGTTCCTATGAGACAGCTTCATCTGGCCACGTTCCTGTCTTCAGTGCACGAGAGTCAAAAGATCACAGAGCAGCACTCGGAGAGGATCCTCAGCCCTGAGCTACTCGAGCTTGAGTTAGCCAAAGAGCAGCCGTCGAAACTCATGTCGGCTACATCTGAAGAGGTTCTCCCGCTCACCACAGTGAGAGCCGAGGTCTTGATGGACCAGGCTCCAGAACATATGAAGACCTCCACTGAGCCCAGGCAGTTTGTTAGTGGTCCCCAAATCCAGTCCACTCTAACCTTCCTCGGTGAAAGGTCAGGTGTGGTGCAAAGACCAGAGGAAGAGAAGAGCTTTAGAATCACAGAGGGGGTAAAAGTTTTATACTCGGCTCAGTCCACAGGGCAACTGCCGATCACTGAGGGGCACTCTGAGCCTTTACCAGCTCTAGGCTCAGCTACCAAACCTGTCAATGAGAAAGAGCTGTACAGACCAGTCATCGCTCCAGTGAGTGAAACTACAGTGACTTTATCGAAAGAGCAGGAATTAAACATTCACAGACCAGAGCAAGAGAGCATCATTCCATGTGAAGACGTATTGTTTAAGTCAGCGATAGCTGCTGAAGAGAAATACAAACTCCGGGCTGAGCAGGTCGGAAATGTGCCAGGTCTAGATTCATCTGTGTGTGTGCAGCCTGAGCGAGAGGGCGAGAGCCTCCTGAACCTGCAGGTTATCAGTGACCAGAATGTTTTACAGTCTGAGGGCAGGTTCAGCAGCCACAAGCCCGTGGCCGAACAGGGAGCGACGAGGACGAGTCCGACTCTGGTGCATTCAGTGACTCAAGAAGAGCAGAGGACTGTTGTTTGTGAGACAACCTCAGACTTTACAACAAAGATGGACCCCACATCAATTCAGCCAAAGAAAGAGATACCACAAACAAAATACCTTCAGTCCATTAATTCTTTATCAGTCTTACCAAAAGAAGGCATAATTACAATCATTAAACCTGACCAGCAGGTGGCGATACCGAAAAAAGAAAAGAGTAGAAGGCATGCAGCTACCTCAGAGGAAAAACGACAGATCACAGCATTGTATCACAAAGAACTTGATTTGAAAGTAAACAGGGATCAGTCACTGCATCGCACAGAGCCCAGAGCTCCCCACATCCTTACAGTCTCCTCTCAGCCCATGCAGCTCCCGAAGGAGACGCCTTTCTCTGCTGACATGAAACAGCAGAGGGCGCTAGTCCAGAGAGAGGATGACTGGAAAATCATGCAGTCTTTGAATGTCACAGACACTCAGACTCTGGAGGAAGGTCACACCATTGGTCTTAACACTGATGAGAAATTCAGGCTTGAGATGACAGTTGAGCCCAAAATCCCCAAAAAGCCTGTTTTCATAGAGGAGAAGGGCATTGCCACTGAGAGCTGTGCTGTTCTAGAAGCTGCGGAGCAGGACTTTGCAGTCCAGATCCAAGAGGGACAGTCGGTCCGACAGTCTGTGTTGCTGGAAGAAAAGCAGGTGATTGTTGGAGAGCATTCAACTGAGATCCATAAATCTGAAGGTTCAGCTGTCAGCGTGATGAAGCAGCCTGAAGAAATCCTGTTTGTCCACGAGTCTCAGGATGCTCTGACTCTGCCTAAAGAGCTAAACTTTGTGATTCAGATCCCAAAACCATCCAATGTGAATCTGCGTTGTCAGCTCCGAGACGCTCTGCAGTCTGCTGTGGCCACTGACCAGCCGCTGCTACTGGCTGATGTTGTGGGTAGGTTAGAGGCAGTGGAGGTGCAGGAGGCGAAGGTTCAACGAGAACCAAAACGAGCCATGCACACTTATCTGATCACAAACCCAGGTTCTCCCATGGAGATCAATCTGTCGTTTGTGGGTGAATACCCTCAGACAGCTGACCTCAGGTCGGAACTCCAGGTCGCGCTGCATGCGATGGTTTTCCAGGAGCAACAAAGTCTTACATCAGAGCAGCCCGGTTCCATGCAGATCGAAAAGCCTCACAAAGTGCTGGTCAGCTCAGCAGCATCCAAAGAGGTGCTGTCCTCCGTGGTGGCCACTGTGATGGTAGCAGAGAGTGCAGCCGGGCTTCCTGCTGCTGCGTCTCAGTCTGCAGCCGTTAGAACCGAAGCCAGGGCGTCTTTCCAAAGTGCAACAGTTCAGAGTCGATCAGAGATCCGTGAGTCTAAACAGGTGAGCAGTGAGATGCAGAGGTCAGAGAGGGAGGTCACTGTCTCTGTGGCCCAACAACGACTGGACACGTTTGTCCACACAGTGACCAGAGAGGAGTATCTCTCAGAGGCCATCATCGTCAGTGAGTCCTCGGACAGTCTGGTAGTTCGTCCTGTTGTCGTCGGGTCTCTGGAAGACATTCATGCTGAGGAAACTGGCAAGGCTGTTTTTACTGCAACCGTAAAGTATGTCACCAACGTAAACTGGTTTTTAAATGGGCAACTGTTAAAATCTGGCAAAGAGTTCAAGTGTTCCAAAGATCACGATACATACACACTAGTTATCAGCAAGGTTCTGAAGCAGAAGCATCAAGGAGAATATGTCTGTGAGGCCGAGAACGAAGCCGGCAGGACGACCACGTCTTCAAGACTCACTGTGGTGTCAAGAGGTTTGATGATGGACAATTCTTTATCATCATCAACTAACTCAGCACCTTCTGTTGTCTGCAAACCTCAAAACTCAAAATCAGAACCGGAAGTTGTATTCACAAGTTGAATCTACTCAGTTAAAAATCAAAATAAAATATGGAGGTTTGAGGTTTTTCAGCAGACAACAGGAATATTCCCTCTTCCCTCACAGCTCATCATTCCTCCATAAACATATCACATTCATATCTTGTTTCTTTCACGGGAGGCACCTAAAACTCCATTTCTTTAGACATCCTTCATTCCTGCTCCATTCCTCTTTGCATGTTTCCTCTTCTTTCTTTATCACAGTATCCCTGTTCACGTCTTCATCCTCAACCTAAAACCATTTCCTTCCTCCACAGTCCCTGCAGGATCACTTTGTTTCACCAGGTCACCTCATCAACACCTTCTGTAGAAACCTTCCTCTCTGTTTCATCTTCTCTTTATTTAATTTATCTTTTTCTTTCTTTTCTTTCAAAACAGTGAAACCTGTGTTCAGACACAGAATCGTCCCTGTGGAGATCAACATTGGCAACACCGCCAAGTTCGAATGTGAAACTGAAGACGCTCCGAATGTGAGCTTCAAGTGGTTCAAGGATGGAAACCCCATCAAAGAGGGGGATAAGTACCGGATCATCAGTCGCTTCAGCATGTCCTCACTGGAGCTTCTGACCCCGACCAGGGACGACAGCGGTGAATACAGCTGCAAGGCGTCCAACCAGCATGGTGGTGACGAGTGCTCCGCCTCTCTCAGCGTGACAGGTAAGAGCGACGCACTTTCCTTCTCCTGCGCTGGTTGATTAGATCTGTTATCGTCTCTGCTGGTTTCTGATTCGTCTGGTGATAAGTCAGAGCATCTGCTCTGCTGCTTTGTTTTGTCTCATTAGCAGGTTTTGGTTGAAGTTAATAAACAGGGTTTGACAAATGACTACTAATGTTTCTTCTTCTCCTTAATTCTTATAGAACAATGTCCTCCTTCCTTTATAACTGAGCCTGAGCCTCAGACTGTGTTTGTTGGTAAGAGGGCAGTGATACAGTGTGTTATATCAGGATCTGCTCCTCTCAATGTCGTCTGGCTCAAAGACCAGCAGGTCTTACCCAAAGGGCTGACACACTTCCATACCTCTTGTGAAAAGAACAAACACACTCTTGAGATAACCGTCCTGGAGGCAGCCAACAGGGGGCACTATGTTTGCAAAGTGTCCAATAATGTTGGGACGGCTGAGAGCGGCATGGAGCTGCATGTCATTGACAAACCCTCCTTTGTGACGCCCCTGGTCACTGTGGCTGCCGTGGTCGGTGCTCCTCTGCACCTGGAGGGTCAGTTGGACGAGGACACTGGAGTCAGTGTCTCATGGACCAGAGATGGTAGAAAGGTCCACCAGTCTCCAGACTGTAAACTGACTTTCGAGGATAAGACTGTCACACTTGATATCCTAAAGACCACACTGAAGGATTGTGGACAGTATATATGCACGGTGACAAATGAAGCTGGGAGTGCAATTTGCTCCACTGTGGTGAAGGTCCAAGGTAAGAGCGGTCTAGTTCATTTTCATGGATTTTGCAGAATTTGAAGCTCTTGCAAATCTGCAGCAATGAAAATGAACATTTAATTAATTGGTGTCTGATTTATGTCTAAAATCTTAAACCTCTTCTCTGTCGATGCTGGTGTGAAGTTTGTCTTTGATTCACGCTGACTCTTTGTAACCACACACCTCTGCAGAGCCGCCCGTCTTTGTGAAGAGGCTGGAGGCCTCTGCGGTGTGGAAGCAGGGCGGCGCCGCTCGGCTGCAGTGCTCCGTCAAAGGATCGCCTGAGCTTCACACCAGCTGGTTCTTTAATAACAGCGAGCTGTGTGCTGGCAGCAGACACGGCGTCAGGCTAATAGAGGGCGTGGCCACTCTTGAAATTAAGGACGTCATGTTGACTGACGGTGGAAACTACACCTGTGAGGTTCTCAATGAGTCCGGGTGTGAAAGCTGCAGCACTAAAGTGACGGTGAAAGGTGTGTAGACTCGTGCAGGTTCACTCTCCGTCCGAATAGGAACACGTCTAACTGAAGTGTCTGTTCTTCTGTAGAGCCGCCATCATTCAAACAGGAGCTGCTGTGTGTAGAGGCGCTCAGAGGATCTGTGGCCGTGTTGCACTGTGAAATATCTGGCTCTGCACCGTTTGAGGTGTCATGGAGAAAGAATAAGAAATGTCTGTCATCAGATAAGAAGCACAGGATAGTGTCTCAGGGATCCCTGAGCTCTTTGGAGATCCACTCGTTTGAAAGCGCAGACTCTGGTGAATATGAATGTGTCGTCTCCAATGAGGTCGGGTCTGTGAGCTCAAAGTCCACAACTAAACAGAAAGGTAGGTGATAGAATAAAATACACTATTAGGTTTAGTTATAGTTATTGATCTATTTCTTATGTGAGTCTGACTCATGCTGTTATTTCAGAGCCACCTATGTTTTCAAAGAGGTTTGACAGCGCCACAGCAGTTTTGGGAAATACAGTGAAGCTACAGGGAACCATTAAGGGCTCCGCTCCCATCACTGTAAAATGGATGAAAGACTCTGATTTGATCAGAGACGACGACCCAAATGTCCAGATGAAGTTCGAACGTAACATCGTTAGCATCGCCTTCTCCTGTGTCGAGATCAAACATGGTGGCAAGTACACTTGCATCGCCGAGAATGAGGCAGGGCAGCAGAAATGTGAAGCAGTCTTAACAGTTCAAGGTCAGAACACGTTCATGTATGTCAGGAATATTTCAGAGGCAGATGTTTTGCAGAATCTAAAGCTCGTATTGTATTTTAGAACCTGCCAGGATCGTAGAGAAGGCAGCGTCCATCAGTGTGAGCGCAGGAGACTCAGCCACACTCAGCTGCACCATCTCTGGAAGCCCCGAGCTCAGAGTGAAGTGGTTTAAAGACGGGAAGGAGATGATCAGTGGCCGTAAATATAAAATGACGATAAAGGAGAACACGGCCATCTTAAAGATCCTCTCCGCAGATAAAGGAGACACCTCAGAGTACAAGATGGAGGTGTCCAATAAAGTGGGAAAAGACCAGTGCAGCTGCTCGGTCACTGTTATAGGTCAGTTTTTGCCAAAAAGTACATCGTCAATAACAAGCGAATGATTTGGGCTCTGATATTGTTTGACATACTTTCCTACACAGATCGAGCCGTTCCACCGTCCTTCACCAAAAGTCTAAAGAAAGTGGACGGACGTGTTGGTAGTCAGGTTTCGTTGGAGTGCAGAGTTTCTGGATCTCAGCCAATGGTTGTGTCTTGGTTCAAAGACAATAAAGAAATCCACAGTGATGAGAGATATCAGGTTGATTTGAGTGAGAGCTTGGTGTCGGTGAAGATCACCGACCTGCATCAGAACGATGGTGGTGTTTACACCTGCCGAGCCTCCAACTCTGCCGGGCAGGAAGAAACCAGCGGCACTCTGTACATCAGAGGTCAGAGCAGTTAATGACTTCATCTTGAATCTGAGTCAGACCTTGACATCATCAGATACTTATTCATTGTTTTTCCCCAAAACCTCCAGAACCTCCGGCCTTCACGGTGAAACCTGAATCTCAGAATGCTTCACCTGGATCGAACATTGTCATAAAATCCGCATTTACTGGAACAGCTCCTCTGGTGGTGAAGTGGTTCAGAGAGGAGAAAGAGATTTTCACTGGAGGAAAATGTTTCATAAAGAAAGATGCTTCCTCAAGCTCATTGGAGCTTCACTCTGTGAAACCCAGTGATTCTGCTAAATACACATGTCAAGTATCCAACGACGCCGGAAAGGTGGACTGCACCGCGGGGCTGTTTGTGAAAGGTGCTGTTTCTTTCTCTCTTTTAAACGTTATCAGCTGATTATTTTTTAAATGTCCTCTTAATTTTACTGTGATTGCTGCTCTGAATTTACAGAAGCACCAACATTTACAATGAAGCCAGAGCCGTCACAGCTGCTCAGATCCGGACAGCCTCTGAGGTTGTCCTGTAAAGTTCAGGGCAGTCCTGTGATTGTCATCACATGGTTTAAAAACGGCTCAGAGATGCTTCCAGAGCCCAGACACACCACGACCTTTGACAGCTCCATAGCGACTCTGGAGGTCGAGAGCTGCTGTGTAGAGGACAGTGGACAGTATGTGTGTGTGGCGTCCAGCGATGCTGGTTCAGACCAGTGCAGCAGCTCAGTGACAGTCAAAGGTTTGTACAGTCTTCACTCGTCTTCTTCGTACACAGGCAAACTGAAGCTGGTCCACATGTCCCTTTCCCACAGAGACCTGAGGTTTGATCTCAGTGTTTCATCCGACTCCATTATGACTCTGTGAGTCCTCCAGACTGTAAACAAAGATGGACATCCTGTCTCCACTTCCTCCAAGTATCCAGAAACAAATCTGAAATGAAACTGCCATCTTGTGTTGTAGTGATCGTGGAGTGTAGCCATAAGTCTAATTAAAACCAAACTGATCAGAAGCATAAAGACTTGAATTACTTCAAATGACAGAAACCGTCTTTGACAAACTTTTATTAGCATCTACTTTTAGTTATTAGTTTGGTCCATGTCCCATGTGCTCACATGGAGGAGGATGGTGTATGACCTATACGCTTGTCTTCCATCTTTATTGACAGTCTGATCAGGACAGAGTCTAACACAAAGAGGTTTAAAATCACTGATGCACCTTCATTGGTCCAATGACTCGGATTCGTTCTGAACAGTTTAATACATTCTGTGGCCCAGAACCTCTTCTTTGAATAAAACATGATCTGTTTCCTTATAGAACCTCCGGTGTTTATGAGGCCGTTTGAATCGGCTGAGCTCGTGAAGGGATCTGATATCGTCCTGGAAGGAACCATTTCAGGTTCTGCTCCATTTGAAATCAGTTGTTTCCTCAATGATGCGTTGATCAGAAACGACAAAAGACACAAAGTCAGCATCGAAAACGACACAGTCACTGTTGACATCTCAAACTGTGTGAGCGGAGACGCTGGCACATATCGGTGCACGGTGACCAATGACGTTGGGGAGACATCGTGTTCTTGCCAGATTTCACTGAAAGGTTTGTTAAAGTCGCCCCAGCTTTATCTGCCTGTCCAGGTTCTTCATTAATCATGTTTGCATGCTAATGTTGATCATTTATTTTTAAATCCAGGCACCAGGACATTTTCACCATATTTCAACTCACCCAGCTGCACATTATTAAAACCTGTTAGAAATTGAGTTGCTGCACTTGATTTAGCTGTCGTCTGACCTGTGGTCTTCTCTCACTAGAACCTCCGTCATTTGTTCAGAGACTGGACAACATGTCCTGCACGGTGGGCTCTGACGTTACTCTGAGGTGCATGTTGTCTGGATCACTGCCCATGTCTTTCTCCTGGATCAAGGACGATTATGAGCTCACACAAGACGAGCATGTTCACATGTCCTTTGAAACAGAAAGTGCCATGTTGAATGTGAAAAATGCTCAGTTGTCACATGGTGGGAAATATGTGTGTGAGGCCCAGAACAAAGCCGGGACTCAGAGATGTGCTGCTGTGCTCATAGTCACAGGTTTGTGGGATGTTTCTGTTCAACTGCCGTCGCTTCTATGTCTCGCTTGATGCTTCTGTCCGTCACACCTGTTCGTGTTCTCTGTCTCAGAACCAGCGAGTATTTCAGAACAGGCAAAGTCCGTCAGTGTAACGCAGGGTGACCCAGCCAGGCTCGAGTGCAGATTCTCAGGCACCAAACCGCTCAAGTGCAGATGGAGGAAGGCGGGAAAAGAGCTGACGTCATGTCGGCGATACCGAGTTCAGAGCACAGACTGCAGCTCTGTGCTCAACATTGTAAAAGCACAAACCAATGACGCTGGTGAATACACCTGTGAGGTTTCTAATGCTGCCGGGTTAAGTTCTTGTGAAGCATCAGTATACGTCTTAGGTCAGTTAATCCCGAGGTTTCATATCTCCATCTTATTTGTTATTTTCAGACAAACTAACACTGTTTTGCACTTTGTATGTAACAGATCAGATTATAAAACCGTCTTTCACAAGAAGACTGAAGCAGGCAGAAGGAATCAAAGGGTCGTTTGCTCATCTGGATTGTCTTGTGTCTGGCTCGCTGCCGATGACCATCCAGTGGTACAAAGACCAGAACGAGCTCCAGACTGATGACAAACAGAAATGTTCATTTTTTGAAAATGTCGCGTTTCTGGAGATTGCTGATATTGACAGTAGCGACAGCGGCAGTTTTACCTGCATGGCTACGAACTCAGCGGGATCTGTCTGCTGCTCCGGCTCTTTGTTTGTTAAAGGTTAGAATTCATTCTGCAACCTCAGCTCATTCTTCACCTCTTTGACTGTGTTATCATAGATGTTTTGGGTTTTGTCCCTCAACAGAACCTCCATGTATTCTTGAAAAGCCTGAGTCCATGAACGTGTTGCCGGGCTCTAAGGTCCAGTTTAACGTTCTGCTCTCTGGCACGCCGCCACTAACCATCAAATGGTTCAATAACAAGAAGGAGATTCTGTCCAGTGCCGGCTGCTCCGTGACCAAAGACAACACCTGCAGCTCATTGGAGCTTCTCTTTGCTAAAACCTCAGATTCTGGAGAATATGTGTGTGAGATCCAGAACGATGTCGGCTCCACTTCCTGTCAGACGACACTCTTTGTCAAAGGTCAATATTATTCTCTACTGGTCACTTTTCTTTGCAGCGATCACCACTGTGTATAACTGTATTCTGTATTTTTTCAGAGGCTCCTTGTTTTACTGACAGACCTGAAGGTGCGTTGATAGTCAGAGTAGGAGACAGTGCGATGTTTGACCGTGAGGTCGCAGGTTCTCCACAGATCTCTGTGTACTGGTTCAGAGATGGAGCCGAGATTCAGCAGAGTGTCAAACACAAGATGTCTTTCTCAGACTCTGTAGCCATTTTATGGATTCATGAAGCTAGTGAACAAGACAACGGGAAATATTTCTGCGAGGCTCGAAATGAAGCCGGCACACAGAGCTGCTGTGCGGAGCTAGAAGTGAAAGGTTGGTTTACCTACACGTCTACATCTCGTCAGCATTCATTTGAGAGGATATTAGATATAAGATCCCTGAAGGAAATCAGAGGTTGTTCTAGTTTTATTTGCTTTGTTATTTCAGAGCCTCCATCATTCGTTGATGAGCTAACGTCTCTCGAAGTCATTAAAGGTTCCACAGCAGCGTTCAGCTGCAAAGTGGCAGGAAGTTCTCCGTTAAAGTACACGTGGTTCAAAGATAGAAAGCTGATCAAATCCAACCACAAGTGTTTCACTGTTGAAGACCAGGGCAGCTTGAACATCCAGGACTGTAATGTGGAAGATGTTGGTTCTTATCAGTGCACTGCAGCCAATGAGGTTGGAAGTTGCACTGGTTCTGCAACCTTGTCTCTGAAAGGTTTGTTTTACAGATGATTAAACACTGATAAACAACAGTCATGTTCAGTGGCTGGTATTAACTCGCCTCTCCTGTTTGTATCAGTTCCCCCAACATTTGTAAAGAAGATGGAAAATGTCTCCAGTGTTCTGGGAGACGCTGTGGTATTTAGCTGCGTCGTGTATGGTTCTCGGCCTCTTTCTGTAGAATGGAAAAAAGACGAGAACTGGATCTCAGAAGACTCAAAGATCGAGAGAAAGTTTGAGAGCGAAGAGGCGACTCTCAGGATTCCTGCCTGTGAGGCCGCTCATCACGGAACATACACATGTCGGGTCGTAAACGAAGCCGGGCAGGACATATGCTTTGCCACTCTTTTAGTGAGAGGTACCACTTCTTCATGCAAAGTTCTCATGACTCACATAAAGCTAGATCTTACAGAAAATGCTCATCTCTTTTTCTTGGTTTTGTAGAACCACCTTCAATCCAACAGAAGCCAGAGGTAGTCAAAGTGACGTGTGGAGATCCTGTTAGTCTTGAATGCAGCGTAGCTGGAACTCCTCCGATCAGTGTTAGGTGGAGCAAAGAGGGCAAAGAGTTCCAGAACAGCAGAAAACATCGTCTCTGCTTCGAGAACAACCGGAGTCGTTTGAACATTCAGGCGTCTCAGCTGGACGACAGCGGACAGTATCTGCTTGAAGCTACAAACTCTGTTGGAACTTGCAGCTGTAAAATCATGATGGTTGTTTTAGGTTTGTAAAATAACCTCCAACTCTTAGTGGAACAAATATAATACGTTGTAGAATTGTTTTTTTTCTTGGATTGTAATTAAATGTTATTATGGTTTCAAACAGAAGAGGTAATTCCTCCAACGTTTGTCAGGAAATTAACAAACATTCAAGCAGTTATGGGTTCGGTGGTCACGATGGAAAGCAAAGTGTCCGGTTCTCTTCCTCTGTCAGTCGAATGGCGCAAAGGGAAACAAAGCATCAGCAACAGCTGCAAATATAAACTTCTGAACGCCGACAACACAGTTTCACTGGAGTTAGCTCTGACAGAGAGCTCTGACACAGGAGAGTATTCCTGTACAGTGACCAACCAAGCAGGCAGCTGTGTGTGCAGTGGAGTTCTCACAGCTAAAGGTCAGCAGTCAAAGGTCTACTTCCTCACATTCTGAACTCAAAGTTAGTTCTGTACTCTCATGCTCTTCTTATGGTTTTAGTGCCACCAAGATTTGTTGCTGAGCCTGAGTCTCATGCAGTTGTTCCGAAGTCAACTGCGCTCTTCCGAAGTATTTTTGATGGAACGCCTCCACTTACAGTGAAATGGTTCAAGGACGACATCGAACTCATCACTGGGCCATCGTGCTCGATTAGACTGGAGACCTATTCCTCCTCTGTAGAGCTGAACTCCGTTGGAACTCTGCATTGTGGGATTTATTCCTGTCAAGTTAGCAACGAGGCCGGCTCCGTGAAGAGTGCAGCAGAGTTGTTGGTGAAAGGTTGGACTTGGTTCTTTTTGTCCACCATTCAATTAGCTCCATCTTATTCTTTCCCATTTTCACAGCTTCTCTTTCTTCATCTTCATTATCTCCACCTGACCTCATTACAATATCTTTTTTTTTTAGGAATATCTGTCTTGTCACCCGTCCACATCCTCCATACGTCACATTGATGCTCAAGTGAATTTTCTTTTCTTGATTTTGCAGAACCTCCTCAGTTTGTCCTTAAACTGCCTCCTACTACCTTTGTGAAGCAGTGCCAGGGACACCGCTTCCAATGCAAGGCCACCAGCTCACGCTCCCTGAACATGAGTTGGTATAAAAACGACCAAAAGATAACCGACGGAGGCAACTATAAAATAATGTTTGTTGACTCGGCTGCGTACCTCCAACTGAGCACCACGAGGTTGGAGGATAACGGAGTCTACACCTGTGAGGCTCACAATGATGCTGGCAGTGCGAGCTGCAGCAGTGTCCTCTCAGTTCAAGGTCAGCTATCAAGTAGATTCACAGGTTACACCTTGTGTGGATTTTGTTTCCCCTAAACTTGTGCAGCATGCAAAGGAAAGAATTACTATTCCCTGTGATGCAGATTTTGATATTACATCTGGAATGGAGAGTTTCTGGAGATGCCCTGTTTAAAGTCTTCAGCATGGACTTTATTTCAGTCAAAACTGATTTTTGTCCTCCGGTGTGTCCTCCAGTGTGTCTGTCCTCCAGTGTGTCAGATAGCATGAGTCTGAGTGCCACCTCTTTTTTAAGAGAAGTTTTTTCTTCATTTTTTTAAACATGACCCACGGAATGACCTTGATTTTTTCGTGTTGTTTCTCTGATCCCAGCGTGAAATCACCGACCCTCCTCCCATAGCATGACCATAAAGTCAGTCTTTCCATTTCCTCACTAATCATCATTGGGCTTTTTTCTGTCAATGTCTGGATGGATCCTCAAGCATGGACTGAACCTCAGCATGACCCCCGATAAGGATTTGATTTCCAGGGGAACTGTTCCACCGATTTGCTTGCAGTGAAGACTTGGTTGTCCATGACTGTTACTTCAGTTAAGATATCTCAATGTATTTTCCAGAGTCTCCATCCTTCATCAAAACTCCAAACCCAGTGGAGGGCATTGAAGGGAAAGAGGCCCGCCTACATTGTGAGATGTATGGCACTCCACCTTTCCAGGTTAGCTGGTACAAAAACAAAAGGCCGCTAAAGGAGAGTAGGAAATATAAGATGGTGAGTGAAGGAAGCTCGGCCACCCTTCACATTCTGAAACTGGACCGAGAGGACGCTGATCTTTATGAGTGCAGGGTGTCCAACAGTGTAGGAAGTGAATCCTGCAGTACGACCATTACTCTTAAAGGTTAGTTCAGACCCAGTGGCCATTTCCTCAGAGCTTAGTTTGAATATAATCACGTCTCCTCACTTTTGACCTTTCTGTCACTATTCAGAACAACCGGCGTTCGTCACAAAGCTGGTCGACCAATCAGTGAAGCTCGGCGAGAGGCTGACTCTCACAGCTACAGTAAAAGGCTCTGAGCCTCTGACTGCGTCCTGGGTTCAGGATAAAGATCACATTCTCAGAGACGGTGACAACAGGAAGATCATGTTTGAGAACAATGTGGTAACGCTTGTCGTTCCCAAGTGTGACTCCACCACGGCTGGTCAATACACCTGCCAGCTGAAGAATGACTCAGGAATCGTGCAGTCTGCTTCCCAAGTGGCCGTTCTAGGTTTGTAGCGTTCCAGACCGTATTTGGTTACCACTCATGACGCCGTGAGGATTCGTATGGCTTAATATCTTCTTCCTTACATTTTTAGAACCTGCTGCTATTGTGGATAGTCCAGACTCCTTCAACGTGAAATCAGGGGAAAACACAGCTCTTGAGGTCAGAGTATCTGGCTCTGCAGAGCTGAAAATTAAGTGGTTCAAGGATGACAAAGACCTCTCTGCTGGTGCCAAGTATCAGATGTCCTTCACAAAGAAGGTTGCCACCCTAAAGATTCGGTCTACTGACAAAGCAGATGCTGGAGAATACAAATTAGAGGTCACCAACAACATTGGTTCAGCCTCTTGCAAAACTAAACTTTCTGTCTCAGGTTGGTGGCCACTGTAGATTTTTTAATGCTTCCTATTTTCTCATGAAATAATTCTAATAATCGTTTTACTTAACGTTCAGCTCAGAAATGTTTTATAACATGTTACATGTTGTGTTTTTGACAACAGATAAGTTGATTCCTCCAAGTTTTATAAGGAAGCTGAGAGACACCCACCTCGTTGTGGGTAAGCCTGGTGAGATGGAGTGTAAAGTTACTGGTTCTTCCCCTTTAACAACTTCCTGGTTCCACAATGGCCAGGAGATCAAGAGTGGTCCGAACTATGACATCAGTTGCTTTGATAACAACTGCAAACTGGTAGTTCCGATTATCAAGATGTCAGATTCCGGCAAATACACCTGCAAAGCTGTAAACGCTGCAGGAACCAGTGAGACAAGCACTTCCATGAGTGTGACAGGTCAGTAGATGAGAATAAAGTTGCAGTTTATCATCGGATCAAACAGAAACTTATCAATTATCCTACAATACATCTTTTTTATGTGAACCCAGAACCTCCATCTTTTGTGGAAACACCCGAGGCGAAGGAAATGTTGGCTGGCAAAAATGTGTCTTTGTCAGCTAAAGTGCGAGGCAGTGCCCCGCTGAAAGTGAAATGGTTCAGAGGAGCCAAGGAAGTTCAGCATGGACGAGGCTGTGAGATTTCCCTGAAGAACGACGTCGCCACTTTGGTTCTTCACAAAGTGGAAAAGTCCCAAGCTGGAGAATACACCTGCCAGATCATAAACGATGCTGGGACGGAAAGCTGCCCAGTTTACCTGTTTGTCAAAGGTTTGTTATGAGGAGACTTGATCTTTTCGAACCATCTGTGAACGTCTCAAGATGAATTTTCTATAACTGATCATCATTACCTCTCTCAGAACCAGTACACTTTGTGAAGAAGCTGAGGGACATTTCCTCTGCAAAGGGAAAGCCTCTGAGGCTTGAGGTCACATTTGCTGGAACCCCCAGTATCAATCTGTCCTGGAAGAAGGACGGTAAACTCATCTGGGCCTCGTATCAGTACAATGTGAACACCACAGACACCTCCTGCATCCTAGAGGTTCTGAACTCGGACAGGCTGGAGGCAGCTGGCAGATATTCTTGCGAAATAGACAACGGAGTTGGAAGTGACAAGTGCGAAGCCCAAGTGTCAATTCTAGGTAAAATCATTAGCATGAGTTATTAAGTTGGGGTTCAGTTCTAAAAATTTGTAATCTTTCAACGATTGAGTGGTTATTTTCATTTGTTCATCTAATACTCAACATCTGTACTAAATCATCATCACATCATGTTTCACTTCAGAACAACCGTACTTTGTTGAACCACTGGAGCCGGTGGAGGTCACTGTGGGTGAACCAGTGACCCTGAGATGCCGTATAGCTGGAACTCCTGACATCTCCGTAGCTTGGTTTAAGGCCGACGGAAACCTGCGCAAGTCTGAAACTTGCTCAATGGATTTCTCAAATGGTGTCGCGACTTTGAAATTGATGAAAACTACCAAGTTTGACGACAGTGAATATATCTGCAAGGCCGAGAACCGAGTGGGATCGGCCTCCGTCAGCTGTAATGTGACAGTGAAAGGTGACGCTTGTTTCATTCTTCTTCTTCTATGTTAATGAACATGCCAACGACTGACTGCAGATCAGTCTGTTGATCACGATAGACACAGACACTGTGTGGTTCTATTATACAGGGATTGTCCTTAAGATTTGCTCAGGTGAAAAATACTAATGTAGCTTTGTCCTCATACTTCGCTCAGTTACATTGACATGAACAGAGAAGCACAGCATTGCATGGCAATATAACAGTGGGCTCATTTCTAACATCAGCTTTGCTTCTCGCAGAACCTGTGCGCTTTATCAAAACGCTGGAGGACACAACTTTCATAGTTGGTCAGCCACTGAAGCTCGTCTGCACCTACGCTGGCAGCCAGAGGGTCCACGTCACTTGGAAGAAGGACAATAAGCTGATTTGGGCGTCTTATCAATATAATGTTAAAACAACCGCGTCAACCTGCATTCTGGAGGTGCTCAACAGCGACAGACCTGAGGCAGCAGGAACTTACACTTGTGAAATTTCCAACGGAGCTGGAACCGACGTCTGCCACGCTCGTGTCAGCCTAGGTAATGTCACAAATTCTTTAAATACCATTTCCTTTCATTTCATTAACCAACAGAGACCTTGTGTGGTGGTTCAGGAGCAACGGCAGAGTGTTGCGTTCATCAGGGACTAACAAGACGCTCTTATCTAGACAGACGACTACATGATCTCTATAACCTGCCTGCCAGCACAACATAATTCAGGCTACATGCAACTAACCCAACCATTACTCCTTCTAGAGCCCGCTCACTTCATGAAAAAGCTTGAAGACACGTATTTCAGACTCTGCGAACCTTTGACCCTCAAGTGCACGTACACTGGTAGCCAACGAGTATTTGTGACCTGGAAGAAGGATGGGAAACTGATCTGGGCTTCGTATAAGTACAACGTTAAGACCACCAAGGACACCTGCATCCTGGACGTCCTCAACAGTGACAGAGAAGAGGCTGTCGGAAGATACACCTGTGAAATCTCTAACGCTGAAGGATCTGACGTCTGTCATGCTAACGTTAAACTAGGTAACCATGTTAGCTACCTAGCTCATGATTTCACAACATATTACATATATTAAATTAAGGATGAGTCACATTAATGTACTGTATTAGTTTTTGTTTTCAGGGGCTGAACCTCACTGCTTACATCATCTAACACCACTTGCTAACTCATTTCTTAGAACCTGTTCGCTTTGTGAGAAAACTGAGAAACACCTTCTATAAAATTGGCTACCCTCTGACGCTGGAGTGCACGTTCACCGGCAGCCAGAGGATTTACGTCAGCTGGACCAAGGACGGAAAACCCATCTGGGCTTCGTACAAATACAACGTCAAGACGACCAACTTCTCCAGCACCCTGGAAGTTCTCAACAGCGATTGTCGGCAAGCCGTTGGGAAATACTCATGCGAGATTTCCAATTCTGAAGGCACTGCTATTTGCCAAGCTGTGGTGAAGATAGGTAAAGCCAATAACAAGTGCACCTCATTAATTATCATTCCAATCCTTCCATGTAAACATTAATCATGCAACTAACATCACCATTGCCTCCTGTAGAACCTGTGAGCTTTTTAAAAGAGCTGGAAGACACCACTTTCAGACTCGGCCAGCCGCTGGAGCTGTACTGCGCTTACAGCGCCAGCCCCAGCGTCTCCGTCAGCTGGAGAAAGGACGGCCGACCAATCTGGGCCTCGTACAAGTACAACGTCCGGATCACAGAGAACTCCTGTGTCCTGGAGGTTCTTAACAGTGACCGGCTCGAAGCAACCGGGAGATACTCATGTGAAATCACTAACTCTGAAAACTCTGCTATCTGCTATGCTCAGGTCAAATTAGGTAAATCAAGGATCATATTCAGTGCTCGTTGTTTTCAGTTTTCAACAACATGCTAGGAACAATTCTATTTTTCTTGAACGATATGGAATCTCGTTTTTAGCAGAATTTTACATTCTACATTCATTCACCACAGTTTGTGGTTTTCTCTGGTTCCTTTAGTTTCTGTGGTTTCAAAGTAAATTGGTAAATCAACAACTGAAAACAATGAGTCATATTTACTCCATTTCACATAATCTCACTCACCTTTTCACTGGTCCACAGGCAACTAACAACTAATGTGCTTGCTTCCTAGAACCTGTGCGCGTTGTGAAAGCGTTGGAGGACACCATCTACAGGGTTGGTCAGCCTCTGAAGCTTGAAGTCACGTACACAGGCAGCCAGCTCATCTATGTGAGCTGGAGTAAAGACGGCAAACCAATCTGGGCTTCGTATAAGTACAACGTCAAGACAACAGACACCAGCTGTGTGTTAGAGGTTCTCAACAGTGACAGAGAAGAGGCTGCTGGGAGATATTCCTGTGAAATATCCAATGCTAGTAGCTCTGCTGTCTGTCACGCTCATGTCAGACTAGGTAACTTCAGCTAACATGCTCATTCATTGATTTGCTAACAGACCAGGCTTCATGACGCGACTAACAACATTGTTGCTTCTCACAGAACCAGTGCGATTCGTGAAAAAGCTAGAAGACACATCATACCGTGTGGGTGATCCTTTGTGTCTGACGTGCACGTACACTGGCAGTCAGCGAGTGCACGTGAGCTGGATGAAGGACGGGAAGCCAATCTGGGCTTCGTACAAGTACAACGTGAAGACGAGCGACTCCTCGTGCGTTTTGGATGTCCTCACTAGTGACGGAGAAGAAGCAGCCGGAGTTTATTCTTGTCAGCTTTCAAACGCAGAATGCTCTGTGATCTGTGACGCTTATGTCCTTTGTAAAAGCTCAAAGAAAGGTACACACATCTCACCTCTCACTCACTGACACTCACCGGCCAACATTCACAGACACAAGGCTCGAGACAGCAGGAGTTTTATCCTGATCTTAGATCAGCTCCACTTCCACTGGATTTTACTGCACAACTAAGTAAACAGCTAAATGGGGAAGGAAACGTTTCTTCTTTTGTTGTAGTCCCTGATAAGTGAAGCAAGCAAAATGACTTAGATCTTCCATCATGGACATGTTGCCCTCCGTTGTGTCATTGGAGTGGAACATGAGCTGCTCCGGCACAATGGTGGCATTTTGGCGTTATATCTTCTTCCTGACTTCACACAATTTAACTAAGGCTAATTGAATTTCATCAGTGATTCATAATTACAGATTTCATTGTAATTGTACCATCTGCTTCTTCACCATCACGTTTGCATCTAACAACCATCACTGCTTCTCACAGAACCTGCTCGCTTCATTAGGAAGCTGGAAAATACCAGGTTCACACTCAGCAAACCGCTGAGACTTCGAGTCGCCTTCAGCGGCAGCCGAGGAGTGACCGTGACATGGAGGAAAGACGGGCGGCTGATCTGGGCCTCGTATCAGTACAACGTGAGGACCTCAGACTGCAGCGCTGTCCTGGAAGTCCTCAATAGTGACAGAGAAGAAGCTCGGGGAAGATACACTTGTGAAATTTCCAATGCCGAAGGCTCAGATATCTGCCATGCTCATGTCACACTAGGTAAAACTAACCAGCTCCACAGTGCATGTAGATCTTATTGTTAATTTCATGCATGTAATGGCTGTTTCTCAGAGATAACTTCTAATGCCACTCTCATGGCCTTTCCACCACCTGAGACATTTCATACCTTAACGTAGAGGTTAAGATCCGTCCATTCACTTAGCCTGTCTTTCTACGCATGACGTCCTCCACGGACTCCTGGGACGTAACGTACTCGTTCATGCTCCACATGTATAGGACAGTGTGTTCTATGACTCATTTCAACGTTGCTTCTCTCAGAGCCCGTACGATTCGTCAAGAAACTCGAGGACGTCTGCCACGAGCTGGGCAGAGCGCTGAGGCTTGCGTGCACTTACACCGGCAGCCAGAGGGTCCACGTGACATGGAAGAAAGACGACAAGCTCATCTGGGCTTCGTACCAGTACAACGTCAAAACCACTGACTCCTCCTGCACACTGGACGTCCTCTACAGCGACAGAGTTGCAGCGGCGGGAAAATACACGTGTGAAATTTCCAATGCAGATGGAACTGACACCTGTCATGCTCATGTTAAAATAGGTAACGCACTAACACTTTTCCATTTCAACTCATTCCCTCATTTGGTTGTCGTCATGAATGCTAACCTCCCCTGCAACAACGGTTTCTCGCCTCTCATGGTCCCGGATGTTGTCTCGTTTCTGGTTTTCTGGTCCTGTGGTTGTTGGGTTTGAAAAGAGTTGGTTGTATATTTACTCAGACCTTTCTGACAGCATGTCGTTCACGTTGCTGTGGTTGGGTCAGATACTGCACATAACATTTGAAAAAGTGAGAAGAAAGTTTTTATATTATTAGGTGGATATTCTGTGTATGTTTGCTGTTGTGTTGCAGTTCATGTTGTTGTTGTCTCTTGTGCTGCACCTCTTTGTTTCCTTGATGCTCTGGTATCGGCCCGCTGGCCGGTGGACAATACATGTTTACATTTCAGCTACTTCAGAACATGGGCTGATTTTCTTCCGTTTCTCTACTAACAGAAAGAAAGGTCGCTCCAAACTTCACCAAGAGGCCCTTGGAGTCCATGGTGGATTCAGTGGGTAAGACGGTGAAGATGGAGGGTCGGGTGTCTGGCTCACAGCCACTCAACGTCACGTGGTTCAAGGACAACAATGAAATCTATGCCTCTGACAAATATGACATCAGTTTCAAGAATAATGCGGCTGTGCTGTGTGTGAAAGCCTCCAGCAGCTCGGACGGCGGCGCCTACAGCTGCGAGGCCACCAACGAGGCTGGAAAAGCCTCCTGCCGGGTTTCTCTCACCATTTCAGGTATGAGCATGTCGTCTGTCTCTAATCTTAAACCAACAATGATCCGACTTCAATTGGATTGTGTATATCTTTAAAATTCAAATGATCTTCAGGTAAAATATGTAGACACGACACATGTGGAGTCTACGATCTGTGTTGTGTCATCCATCTTGGTTCAGTTGGTCCATCTTTAATACCTTTCTGATAACTTAGGACTCGAGAACTGTTCAACATGAGCAGCATGCATCGATCAAAAAACAGCTAACAGCAGCCTTCAATGTGTTTTCATCTTTTAGCCTCTTATTTGGCTGCTAAGCTAGCTGGGAACACGCTTGTTGAAATAAACGAGCTGCTTGTTACTAATCAGCTAATTACAGACACAACCGTTGGTGGACAGAATCTTTTTTCAGTGTGAAAAGCAAACTTTCCCGTCCCTCCTTCAGAAACTAGCCAAGCTCCTAAATTTGATGTTCGCCTGGAGCCTGAGACGGTGAGCGAGGGCGAGAAGCTGAGCCTCAAATGCCACGTGAGCGGCTCTCCTCCACTCACCATCCAGTGGATGAAGGACAGGAGGGAGCTGAAGTCCAGCGGAAACACCAGGATCACGTTTGTTGGTGGGAAGGCCTGTCTGGAGATCAGCCCGGTGTCAAAGGGTGACGCAGGAGATTACCTGTGCAAGGCCAGCAATGCTACGGGCAGCGACTTCTGCAAGTCCAGGGTCAATGTGCAAGGTAACCCCATCTGTCTGTGATGAGCAGTTACGTGTCTGAACTTCTCTGATGTTTCAATCGCTTCTCTTCTGTTGGCTCTTTATTTGACAGTTGTTCTTACACATCACTCACCCTTTTCTTCCCAGCTTTTTATTTGACTTGGGTCCAAATGGTTTTAGAAACTTCTGGAGGGTTCAGGTGGTTTTATTCAACAAAAGCTTTCAGTAATACCTGTGTAATAACAGCCTTGTACATGTCACAGCTGAGCAGACTCTTGAAGAAGACTCTTATACGGTGAATGTAGAATGATGTCACCCACTCTGGGAACAACATTCGTCACAGTTATAATCTTTGATACGGGTTCAACTGATTCTACGAATTAAATATATCTATCTATCGATGGAGCAGGTTTCTTGGTTCCATTCACCAAAAATTAACTTTCAGAATTTTTTCTCAGACAAAGGATCCAAGGCCGCCCCTGCTGAGGCCGCCGCCCCCCCCGCCCCGGCTGCAGCGGCTCCGGTCAAAAGACTCGAGAACTTATTTTTCATCGAGGAACCTAAAAATGTTTCTGTCTCAGAGAGTAAGTAAAGTGTTGGACGTCTTTTCTGTGGAAACACTTCAGTGTCCACTTGTTATGTCTTTAAAAAACTGCAGAGACTCAACTTTCATGACGAGTTAGTAAAACAATCGATCACAACAGAGTTACAAACACTGGAGGAAGTCAATGTGCAGATACATGTTTTCTGTATTTTTTACAGAGGGCACAGCAACCTTCATAGCCAAGATTGGAGGTGACCCGATCCCAAGCGTGAAGTGGATGAAGGGCAAATGGAGGCAGATCACTCCCGGTGGTCGTATCTCCATCCAGCAGAAGGGCCAGGAAGCCAAACTGGAGATCCAGGAGGTGACCAAGTCTGACGCCGGGCACTACAGATGTGTCGCCGCCAACAAGCATGGAGAGATCGAGTGCAGCTCTGAGATGGAGGTTTCCAAAAAGGAGGAAGTGGAAGGACTTGGAGACATAAGGACAAGACTGAAGAAGTAAGACCTGAGTTGAATGTTGGATTTATTGATTTTGCCTGAAGTTTGAGTTTCTTTTAAGAAGACAGGAAACAGAGAAATGTACATTAAGAGAAAATCTCTTGTGTTTAATTTTTGTTTCCAGGACTCCCTCGAAGCAGAAGAGCCCAAAGAAAGAACAAGAAGTAGATATCGTGGAGTTGCTGAGAAGTCACGACCCCAAAGACTACGAGAAGATCCTGCATGAACATGGGATCCACGACTTCCGGGCCATCCTGCAGGCCATGGATTTCCTGAAGCGGGAGAGGGAGACGGAGACTGGAAAAATGGTAAGAGACGCACAACTGATCCTGATGTTGAAACGTACAAATCTATCTTTAACATTTAAGACTTTCTTGCGCTGGTTTACTTCAACCGTCATCTTTGCTGCTGCAGGACGTGGAGCACGGAGGTCGGGTTGAAGAGGAGGATATGGCCAGACTCATCCAGCAGCTGGAGGGACGCGTCGGCACTGAGGTACCAGAAAGTCAATCGATCAATCTATCAATCAATCTATCAATCCATCAATCTATCAATCAATTAATTAATCAATCTATCAATCAACCGACCGACCGACCGACCGACCAATCAGTAAGTCAGTCAGAGGTTATTAGTCTTACATTCCCAGTTTGTCTCATATTCCCAGTTTGTCTTAAAGATGTTCACAAGGATCTACTTCCTGTTCTTACCTCAACACGAGTCAAACAGAAACTTAGTGATCAGTGATGAAGCTCAGTCCCATGTGATGATCCTCTCCCAGGACACACACATGCTGATGGAACTGAACACATCAACACAACAACAGGATTCACTACATGACAAGAACCAGTTTCTAATGTTTAAAGTATTTATACATAGGAAAATGTCTAATAGTATCATTTGCGTAGAATCCGATACAACAATCATTCAGCACATCTATAAACCTTTTTCCTGTTGACGTGATTTTGTTTCTTATTATTTATATTTTGTGTGAGATGCAGTTGCTATATTGAGAAAGTTGATTAAATTTACTTTTTCAACAGCTTTGTAGTTATTGAATCAAAACTAAAACAGACTTGAATCTGGAGCTTGATCTAACTTTTTTAAATACAATAATTTGTGTGATTATATATTGTTTATGCTCTGATGTCGTATTTTCTGATGTAAACATTATTACCACTGATGTTGAATCTTCAGCCTGTCTCTGTCCTGGAGGACATCAGTGACCAGACGGCGACTGAGACCCAGAGCGCCACCTTCGAGTGTCAGATCAGGATCAACTACCCAGAGATCGCTCTGACCTGGTACAAGGGAACGCAGAAACTCGACAACAGTGACAAGTATGACATCAGCAGCGTGGGAGACCGCCATTATCTGAAGGTCGTCAACTGCCAGGCCAAAGATCAGGGCAACTACCGTGTTGTGTGTGGTCCTCACATCTCCAACGCCAAACTCACTGTGTCAGGTAAGAGTGCGACTCTCTTCGTTTCCTGTCTGGAAAAAAAGCAACTCTCTCAAATAATCAGTGTTTTGAAGAACCAGACGTTAACTGTCATCATCTGGTTTGAGCCGAAAAAATTTCGTTCAGTAAATGCATCAGAAGGTCAGGTCAACGCCGCCCTGCCTCCTTCGAGTGCGAGTTGTGCTTCGACTGCACCAACGTCACATGGTACAAAGACTCATGGCAGCTCAAAGAGAGCCCAAATATGACTTATGAGTTTCATATCCACAGTTTAAAAACACAGGTTCCACCTCTTCACTAAAGTACACCAGACATTTGAGTGTCTCAGGAAGTGAAGGTTCATTGGAGCAGTAGTGTTAACACGGTCTCTGCTCCGTCAGGAGTCGACTCTATGGTCGCTGGACCGGTGCCGAAGGGAGAAGCTCCAGGTTCCGCCGAGCTTCTCCTCGCAGACAAAGGTCCTTCTCTCAGCCCGATTCACACAATACAGTTAATCAGATTATCAAAATCTATTTCCATGTGATGACCTGTCGTACCTTGTTCCTTCACAGACATTGTGTTAGGAAAGGTTCCTCAGGGTGAGTATCTGATAAAAACATTATTATTAACGTTTAAGTGAACACGTGAAATAATACAAACAAGTAGACTTGTTATTAATTGAAGTTATTTGTGTAAAAACCTTCAGACGTCCCCGACGTGTCGCTTCCAGCAACAGAAACAGACTCTTATGTTTTCAGAGGTGAGTCTGTTTCCATCAGTCGACTGAAGGTCACCACCTCGACTCTCACGTCATTCTGACACTCATCAATATTTTTTTTCAATCTATCAATCAATAGATTCCTCCGACATTTATCAGTGCGTAGAAACAACTCGAGTTAAAGGTACAAACGTTTGAATCACCTAAACGATAAAGTTTGAACTAACTATCGTCACTTCTACACTTTGTGTGAAGGAATCTGATGATTCTGCTTCTCATCCATCAACAGTAATGTTTCATCTGAAACTGTAACCTTCATCTTCTTCATCCTAAAACCTGTGTTCACCATCACTGCTCCTAATATGCTGCCATCAAAACTCAATTAGTTCACATTAATAACAACTTTCATTTGTGAAACACAATACACAGAAGATTCAACTTGGAAATAAAAGTCAGAAGAGTGAAAATTTAAATTCTCATTAGATTCCAAATATATGAAATAGTACTTCTATTTCAATTTATTCATAAGATTTAAAGATGAAAAATAGAGATAAAAATACAGAATTTCTCAGATTATATCTCAACTTTGAAATTGTAATTTATAATTTATTTTGAAAGTCTTAATGTTAGATTATATCTTTAACTGAAATCTGAATCTTGACTGTAGTGTCTTTTAACCACAATCCCACAATTTCAATTGTTTTTTAATTTGAAATTGTATTTAGCTGTATGAGTAAATTAAGAGTAATGACAGATGTCTGACTTTTATCTGGAGATGAATCTGGTCTGTGGCAATCAAACCTGCGGCGATGAAACTTCTCACTCTTCACTTTGAGCTTTTCAAAGAGCGACAGGAGAAGAAGAGATGTTTCTGTTCGTCTCTCCTCGTCACAGATATCGTTCTTTTTCTGTTTATATATAGAATCATATCATCAGCATATAAAGCGATCGTCTGTCTTCTCTCTGTGTTTTCCTCTTTTATATGTTTTTCTTTCATTAATCGCTCTCGTCACGTTTCTTGACTGTCACAGTCTAATGAAGTAAATTATTAACGGTGATAATTAGAGACGTGCGGCGTCTCTACAGGTCGGACTTCGTTTCTTTTTCTAAGTTCAGTTTTCTTCTTCACCAGAAGAGAGAAAGACCGTAGAGGAAGTTGTTGAGACGACTCAGTTCGAGAGCAGAGAAGAAATCCCTGAAGGTATAAACACGTAAACGCTTGTGGCTGTAACGTAACAAAGCCGCTGGTCAAAGCCGCTCACGTGTAAAAAGCTTCACACGCCCCCTGCTGCTCACAGACGCTTTAACGTCCTCACGCTTGAGCTGTTTGTGTCGTAGACGTAGGTCCTGCTTCTACTTCCTGATTTGTCTTATTTGTGTTTGTGTTTTCTATTCTTGAGTCTTTCCACTCACTCTTACGCTCTTGCTCATGCTCAGCGGCTTCTGTCCAGTAGTTGGCAGTAGAGAGTAGATGGTGGTGGTTTTGACGTGAACTCTCTTGATTCTTTAAGTGACGGAGGTTCGAAGCAGAGCGGAGGAGAAACGCTCTGACGCTGCCGCTCCAGTCCAAGGTAACTTCTTCTTCTGTCTCAGTCGTTCACGTTTCAAGTCTTTTCTTCTTCAGTCTTATGTTTGTTTTCTGTTTCTCTTAACGAGCTGCTAATGAAACATCTTCATGTTAGAATCAACTGTGGTCAGAAAACTGAAATCATTGATAATGTTTAGGACCTGAGGCAAAGAAGCTGCAGCCTGAGGGGGGCGCTGTAGCTCAGAGGGAAGAAGCTCTGGCTCCAGAAGCTTAATTCATAATTTGCTTTTTTGAATTTTTTTGACTTAAATTAAATCAACTTAAATTCAAATTTATATCGAAAAAAATGTTTGTATGATATTGTAGATAAAAAAGACAAAATATTAAAAAAATATTTAAATGCAGAAATATTTTTTTAATTCAGATTTTGGACATTTAACTCTTTTAGCGTGACATTTTAGAGCTTTTGTCAAATCATTATCAATTTATTGAATGGATCAGTATTTATGTTCCAACAATAGAATACACTGAATCTTCTCTATATATTTGTAATGTATTTAACATTAAACAGCAGATTCACAAACTGTATGATGAATTTAAAGGTTTGACATTATACAAAGATCTGTTAATGAGGCATGAACCCCCCCCCCCCCCCCCCCCCCCCAGTGGCGGTCATAACACTTAGAGATTAAAGGAAACTCTATCATATAAAAACCTGTGATCTTGAGATGTTTCTCTGGAAGTCTGTCTTTGTAACTTGTTGTGGAAAGTTCTTCTTTGTGTGTTGTTGGTTCTTTCAACTGTTTGTTTTTTACATGTGTGTGTTTGTGTTTTTCTTCTTTCACCAAACTCTTGAAGCATTTGACTCTGTTGTCTCGTGTTTCTCTGTTAAACCTTGAAGAACCTTCAGTTTGTGCTGAGCCAGAGAAGTTCAGTCCTGAACCTTATCAACACAAACCAACAACAGCAGAAACAAAACCTTCTCCTCCTGAGGCCAAAATGAAGCCGGAACCTGAAGCAATGAAAGTCGAAGCTGTGAAGAAAGAAGCAGAAGCTCCTGAAGCGAGAGGTAACGTAGGAAACACTTAACTCCTGGTCGACTACAGAGACGTGGTGTTTAACGTCTTGAGGTTTCATTCCATGTTGCTGTCTGACATGTTTAAGTCGTGAATGTTTTCACCTCTTGATGCTCTAATGTATCTGGAGCTTTACGCTGTTTGGAAACAGCTTCATATTCTTTTACACCAACTGGAGGAATTATAACTTTGACAGTGAAGCTCGGATGTGTTTTTTAAACAAACTTAGTTATCAAGTCAAAGGAAGTGGTAGTTCAGCCAATTGATGTAAAGGAAACTTCACCAGAGGCTGAAGTGATTTTAACAGAAGGTGTGAGAGGGACCATCTTGAATATCTTGAATATCTCTGGTCCTGTGACTGGTTCTCTGTCTTTATGTTCTGTGTCTTCTCGTTCTCTTTGTTCGAAGCACTCGTTAGAGTGGACTATAATTCTAGATCTTGGTGGTTACCAGGTTACTGAACATGTATGTATCATGTTTTTTCAAAGTACCAGAAACCCCAAAGCCTGAAGAACCTGTAGTTCCTCCAACCACAACCAAGGTTCCTCCCTCCACACCAGAACGTCTCGCAGCTAAAGGTATTAATCGTTGACCTTCAATCTTTTCTTCGTCTTTCTGACTCTGAACTCACTGAGTCATCTTTGATTCCAGCTTAGCCTCGGTCGTTACCTGTAGCCGAAAGAGCGGCAGAGAACCTGTTCATAATCACTTTGTTCTACTTGTTTTGTGTTTAATTTGTTTGTTGTGTCAATAATTTGATATGTTTTATCTCAAAATAATATTATTTTATATATTCCATGAATATCTTTGAGCTAAGCACTCGTTAGAGTGACACTTTCAATCATGGATTTTTTCTTGCAAAATATGGTAAAAAAGATCATCATCTCATAAATAAATGTTCTTCTAAGTTGTCTCAGAACCAAAGAAACCAGAGACTCCAAGAAAACCAGCATATATTCCCATAACAAAACCAGAGGAACCGAAGAAAGAGGTTCTCGAAGAGACAAAGAGGTCTGCCCAGGTGTCAGAGAAGGTTCCAGAAGGACCAGAACAGGTTATCCAAGACACAAAGAGGGTTACTGAAGCTCCAAAGAACACCCAAGAAACCCCTGCAATAGTCTCTGAGGCACCAGAGAAGGTTCCAAAGAAGCTTCCAAAGAAGGTTCCACCCCAAAAAGTAGTAGAAGAAATTAGGAGGGTTCCTGAAACTCCAAAGAAAGTCCTGGAAACACCAAAACTGGTGCCAGATGAACTAAAGAAGGTTCCACAAGAACCCATAAAGGTTCAGGTAATTGAAAAGAGGGTTCCTGAAACCCAAAACAAAATTCAGAAAATACTTGGGACAGTTCCAGAGGTACCAAAGAAAGTTCCCGAAGAACCAAGGGAGACTCCAGAGGCACATCAAATTGTGCACCGCCTAGAACCAGCTGCACCACAAGACTTGGAAACACGGAAACATGTACTTCAGGCTCAGCCTCAACAACAAGGTAGATATGCTACAAACAAATTTAAAACATCAGATTGACTTATCCTGACTCATCTTGATCTTTTACTCACGATCTCTATCTTTTATTCTGAAATGTCTTCAGCTAATTCTTCAAATGTTGTGTCTGATTCTGTGCCGTCATGTGTGTTGACTGTTTCTTGCGTCATATCAATTATCAAATCCACTTTTCTCGTTAACGTTTCTCGTTACTTTTAGAAAGTAAAAAAAGAATCACTGCTCTGTAGTTTGACCAGATGTGTTGATTTGTCCCTGAATACAGAAGAGGTCACTCCCTCTGGGCAAGTGGGGTCAGCGTTTAAAGAAGCTCCACGGCAGATAGGTAGTGATTCTTAAAACAAGCAGTAGAATATTATCACACGGACTTCGTTGTTGATCTTTGATGGTTTTTGTTTTGTGTTGTTTTTCTCTTGGCCACCGCTCCATGGTGCAAATCTTCATTCTTGGGTGAAATTTTAAAATGACGTCAGTTTGCCTGAAGACTGATGGTGAACGAGCAGATGTGGTTGAAGACAGAAAGGAGTCTTCTGTCAGAAAGAGTCGTGGACAAAGGAATTCTCTTGCAGCAGAAGTTGAACAGAGACAAGTGGAAGTGAGGACGTACGAGTCCAGTGAAGAAATCACTTTGAAAATGCAGCAACAAGTGGTGAAAGATTCTTTATGGTTCTGTGAAGATCAGCAAGGTGAATATAAGGAGGCTGAAAAATCCGTAGACACTGAACCATGTGATGAAGAAGACTTTGATCCAGAAGATGTGGACCTGAGAGATGAAATGTCTCTCACGTCAGTCCCCCCACCTCCACAGAACTTTACACCTATACCATCAAAGCTAGACATCGCACCAAAGACAGAAGTTCCACCTCCTGAACCTGGATCTGCATCCAGAGAAGAGGCTGGCAAGGCAAGTGCTCAAGAACGAAAACTCAAAGAAGAAACTTGTGCAGAGCAGAGAGACACGACTGAATCATCTAAATCCGTATGTCCTGAAGAAATCCTCTTTGCAATGGAGGAGCTTGTTAAACCTCAAGTCTCTGCTACACTTGAATCAGTCACAATACAGCAGAAGTCTAGAGGACCTGAACGTGCTGCTCCTTCAAAGCAAGCTGACTCTGTGGAAGTGGTTCCATCTGAAAGACACATGTCTTCGTCTCGTAGTAAACACCTGTCGCCGCCTTCTGAACAAGATTTACCCAGACTTCTTCCTAAAACCAGGCTGTCTCATCCTGTGACAGTTCTTCCTCCTGAGAGAGAAGCAAGGCCGGGTAAAAAGATTGAGCTTCCGCGAGAAGACATTAAAAATACTCCCGAAGCTACCGATGAAATGTGTGTTGAAGAACTTTCTTTCAAAGAGGAACTCATCCAAGCAACATCAGTCCCAGAGCATCGGAGAGGGTCATCTCCACTTACAACTCACATTCCTTTGCCGGAGAAAACTGTCCTTCAGGAAAAAACTGAACCAAAGAAGACATCTCCTTCTCTTCCCAAAATGTTTACTGCTCCTGAAGAAACCTTTGTCCCTGAAGAAGTGACGCTGTCCAAGAAATCGAAAGACGAGGTTTCTTTGACTCAACAACCGAAGGTTCCACCACAGAAGACATATTTTCCTTTTGAGCAAGAAACTCTTCTACCTGCTTCAGTCGGCTCCTCTGAGGAAACAAGAACCTCTGCAAAGAAACCACTGACACGAGCTGATGATGACATACCGAAGAAGAGAACAGAGGAGGTTGAACAACAAACTCTTCAGAAAGGTATTCTGTTGTTCTTGAGCCGCTCAGGCTCATGATCTTCATCAACTCCTCTTCAAAGATGCTCACATTTTTCATACTCACTTACAAAACTAAAAGACATTCCACTCTAATCTTCACATGGTCGCATTAAACCCTCTTTTTGTCTTTAAAAGGTGTTCTTCTCTTAACATATTTCATCGTTGACCTTCTTTCTTCATTCTGTCACTTCTTCTGTTTGTTTGTGAAATTATTTGTATTTAAATCATCGTTTATAAGTCGTGATATTGATCACAATGTTTTCTTGGTCGTGATCTTGGAATCTTTTATTTTAAAGTGTCTCCTCAAGAGGAGAAGAAACCAACTGCAGCCAAACCAAAGGCTTTACCTCCTTCACAGAAAGGTGCGCCCCCTGCAGGTAGTCTTGACCTTTAACAGTTGACATGCTGTTTTACTTCTGTTTGTGTCGTCCTGTTCGTCTCACTCACTTCTCATCATGTTTGAACTTATCCTCTTCTTCATTATGACCATGATCATCTTGTATTTTAAAGTTTCTCCCCTGGAGGAGAAGAAACCATCTGCACCGACACTCAAACCTTCACCTCCTACTCCTGCTGCTGCAGAGAAAGTTACGCCCCCTGCAGGTAGTTCCTCACCTGGATTTCTATGTTGCTGTCTGTCTGTTTTCTATTCCTTGTGTTTTTTAGTTTCTTGGTGTTTCCTCAGTCTGGTATTGTTTCAGTGCAGCGTATCTGACTGTGTTGTGTCTTGGTCGTAATCTTGGAATCGTATATTTTTAAGTGACTCCTCCAGAGGAGAAGAAAGCATCGAAACCTTCAGCTCCTGCTGCTGCTGCTGCCAAAGCAGCGCCCCCTGCAGGTAGATCTTTACACTGTTGAACCTGAAACTCTGTCCTGTGTTTCTGTGGTTTTTGAATAATCCTTCCTCTGTGGCTGCTCCTGTGTTGGTCTGACCTGTGCACTCTTCTCTTCACTTTTCATCTTGAATCTGTCTTTGTTAATGTGCTGCCGCTTTATCTTCTGTCCTCGTGCTTGTGAAGTTTCTCCTCCAGAGGATAAGAAACCATCTCCTCTGACACCAAAGGTTCCAGCAGAAAAACTCCTTCTTCCTTCAGGTAGTTTTCTTGTGTTTGTCACCGTGTGTCTGACTGTGTTTGTCACGTCTGGTTCTCAACAACAGTTTGAATTCCTCAAGTGTGTCTGTTTGAGTTTCTGTCTGTTGGTCAGATCTTTGCCAGTGATTTAATCCAGTTGACGTTGTTGTAGCTCAAGTTGCAGCGATGCAGAGGAAACCATCTCCTCCGGCCGCTAAGGCTGAACGCTCTCCTGTGTCGGAGGAAATGTCTCCACCTGAAGGTAACGCCTCTTCTCTAACTGTCACTCATGTTGTTTGTCTTCAATCTTCGCACAAAGTCACATCCTGTTGTCTGTCTCAATATGTTGGTCTGCTGTTTGTGGCTCTACTTTCTTTTCTGTAATCTCACAGAAAGAAGCTAAATAATCTTGAGTGTTTCTCTTGATGCATCATGATGAGCATCTGAACACAAAGTTTTCCTTCTGTCTTTGACTAATAAACGTCTTTGTCTTTGATTGAATCACGTTTGTGTCATTGTTTGTTCTGTGAATATTTACTTGGATCTTATTGAAATTCTTACAGATATGGAACCAGTTTCAGCTCCTGGACCAACTAAAGGTAGCAAACATTTACTTCTTTACTTCCTCATGTAAATAGGCAATAAATCTTCATCCATGTTATGTTGGTTGCTGTCTGATAAAGTACAAGCGTGTGTGAGTCCTGTGTTGTTAAATATGAAATGTTGAGCTTCTTGTTTGTCTGTATGTTAATGTTATGAAGGTGTAAATGCCTCAACCACAGAGCCACCTTTTAAACAGAAGGGTAAGGTTCCTGTTCAAGAGACAAAAACGCCTGATTCACCAAAGCTGAGGAGTAAATTCACCAGGAAACCCAAAGAGAAGGAACCAGAACCAGAGATGGTGAAGCTGAAGAAGATTCCAGTGAAAACTCCGGAGCCTGAGAAACAAGTTGAAACTCATAAAGCTGAAGTGACACGGCGTCAAGACCCAGAATTAATGGCTCGTGGTCTTCATGACAGAGAAGATCGAGAGGTAATAACTCTTGGAAGAACTGATCGTCTCTTCACTGCAGAGGAAGAGACAGTTCAGTTGAGATACTTTGAGGAAGCTGAACGAGTCGTAGTTGTTCAGAAAACAGAGAAAGAAGGTTGGACAAGAACTGTAAAACCACAGAAAGAGCAGGAACCTGACCGACCGAGTGTGGACAAGAAGAAAATCACTAAACTGCCAAAGTCAGACGAGCCGAAAGAATCAGTTAAACTCAAACCCTTTGAAAAATCAGGGAAACCAGAAGAAGAACCGCAAAAGATCCAACTCAAAAAGGTGCCAGCAAAGCCCAAAGAGCCAGAGAAGGAAGTCATAACTCACAAAGTTGAAACGATAAGACATTATGACACAGAACTAACAGTTCAGAAGCTTCGGGACAGAGAAGATCGAGAGGTGATAACACTCAGCAGAAGAGAAAGAGTGTTCACTGCAGCTGAAGAGACGTCTGAACTGGGATCTGTGCAGGAACCTGAACAACCAGAAGCAGAAGATGAGAAATCAAGATGGATCAGAACTCCTAAAGCACCGAAAGACGAAGAGCCTGAACCAGATTTATCTAAGAAGAAAATAAGGAAACTGCCAAAGACAGAGGAGGAACAAGAGGTGGTGACACTGAAACCATTTGAAAAACCTCAGAAACCTGAAGAAGCTGAGCCTCTAAAAGCTCAGAAAGAAGCTCAAGCACAGACAGATACCAAACGAACTCCGGTCCAGAGAGCTGAGACGCCACAGAGAGATCAACCCAGTGCTGCAGACAAAGACAGAACACATGAAGACGTTCCTGTCAAGAGTCCAGAGGTCGTTCACCTTGTTGACAAAGATCAGACAGAAATCCAGCAGAAGAATAAGGTGGACCAGGTCCCAGAGCCTGAGGAACCTTCTGCTGCCAACAAGCTTCGTGGAAAACCTCCATTTACACCAGATAAAGAGAAAGAGAAGGTTCTGTTGAAACCCTATTCTAAAGACTTCAAGACGGAAGACAAAACTGAAACAACACCTGAAGACGAGAAAAATAAATCTGTGGACATAAAAATACCAAAGAGAAAAAGTCCAAAAGATGAAACTCCGCTCAGAAAAGTTGAAAAGACAATGACACCCAAAAAGAAGGATGAGAAACCTGGAGATAAGGAAGAAGCAGTTGTTCCACTCAAGACACTGATTCCACCAGGAGAGAAAGAAGTGATCCTGCAGAAAGAGGCAGAGAGAGAACTCCCACAAAAACAAGCAGACATCTTTAACAAAGGTGTCAAACTCCAAAAAACTCCATCACTGAGAGTCAGGAAAGACAAGGTAGAAGAAGAAAAGTCCCTCAAGCCCACTGAGCAGCTCAAAAAGATGGAGCTTAAAACGACACCTTCACCAAGAGACTTGACTGAAGCCCTGACGCTGAAGAAGGTTCTAAAGAAGCCGTCAGCAGAGGAGAAACCTGAGAGCGTGAGGATTCCTCTTGTGAAGGAGGTGTCTCCTGGAGCTGTGCACATGAAGAAGGTTCCCACGCAGCCGGAGGAGGAGGTGTTCGAAGAGGAGGAGGCTGGTGATGAAGAGGAGGAGGCCTGGGGATGGGAGCTGGTTCCTCCAGACGACTGGGATGGTGAAGGGGTTGATGGGGTGCTGGAGACTCCAGGAATGCCTGGCGGTAAACGAGGTGAGCCGAAGACGACCATGGACTCATCCAACCTCTGACGACTCATCTCATCAACTCCATCGCTAATCACGTGACCATCATTCATCTCCACCTCATGATTCATCTCCGTCCACCCGTCATGTGTCCATCCTTTAATGTCTGTCATCAGATGTTTGTCTTCACCAGTGTTCACATCGTCTTTGTCTCTTATGTCCTTGTCATCATCTCGACGTATCCTCTTCATCGAGTGCCGTCCCCTCATTGTTGCAATGTCTCCTTTATCGTGTTTGTCGTTCGTGTTGCGTGAATCTTTCTCTTGGTTTCCTCTGGAGTGTTTAGGTTAACAGAGAAACACAAAACTCATCTAACTCTTTCTTGTCCAGATGGAAAACCATCGGAGGAGCCGGTGAAAGGCAGAGGCCGAGGACTCGGTGGTGAGAACAAACTCACATACTAACAGTTTAGAGTCTTTATGTTTAAAGCAGATCACCTGTTTCATCAGTGTCGTAAAGTGTACGTTGTTTATTGTGTAAATCTTTTAATCTTACATCATATGACCTTTGAAATGTTTGTCCATGAACACACAGATGCCTTTTTACTTTACAGTTACTTGTGTTATCTCTATCTGTGTGTGATGTTTGTGTAGTTAGTTGTTTTTGTCGTCTTTGAGTTTGAGGCTCTTCTCTGAAGCTCTGTCTGATTCGGAGTCTGAACGAAATCTTAGATCCTGTTTCTCAGATTTTTACTAGCGTGTTTTTGATGTCAACTGAGTGAAGTCTGATACATGATTGGAACAAGATCTTAAGAACATCCCAGAGTCTGAAATCTCTTCTAATCTTGTCTTAAACAAACCTGATACGTTTTTGTGTCTGATGTTGCAGCGAGACAGACGCCATCACCAGGTGACGGCGGGCGGGGCCGCGGCCTGAGGCCCGGTGGTAAAGGTCCGTCCCCTCCAGAGGATCCCTTCGGAGGGTTCAAGCTGAAAGCCGTCCCTCTGAAGTTCATCAAGAAGCTGAAGGACATCGTGCTGCAGGAAGCCGAGTCCATCGGCTCCGCCGCGGTGTTTGAGTGCGAGGTCTCACCTTCCACTGCCATCACCTCCTGGATGAAAGATGGCAGCAACCTGCGCGAGAGCCCCAAGCACAAGTTCACCTCTGACGGCAAAGATCGCAAGCTGAACATTATTGATGTTCAACTGTCCGACACCGGTGAATACAGCTGTGTGGCCAAGAACGCTGGAAAGGAAATAACGTGCACAGCCAAGCTCATCGTAGAAGGTAAACCACTGAGGGGGTTTTGAGTTGTTTTTTACATTCTTTATTTTTTGACAACAGCCATTTTCTTTCTTCTGCTGTCAACCTCTTCAAAATTGGGTAACTTTCTACATGTTGGGAGAGTTTTTATTTTATTTTAACACAAATGTTGTCTCAGCATCAGAAACTAATTTAACTTAGAAGTTAAACTTGTTTTAATGAAGAAATACGATTTTTGTTCTATCGCCAGTGAACTTGATATCATACCATTCCATGAATGGAAAGCAGTAGTAATAGTGTTTAAAAGAGTCGATGTGTGCAAACAGAGCTACCTGTGAAATGGTTGAAAGACCTGGAGCCAGAGACCACGTGTATGAAGAGCCAGCCCATGTATCTGACGTGTGAGCTGAACAAAGAGAGGGAGGTCATCTGGAAACGTAACGGAGCTCTCCTCAAGCAACAGGCCGGAAAGGTGGCCATCAACATCATCGGCATGCAGCACGCCGTGACCATCCAGAACGCCACCGAGGACGACGCCGGCGCCTACACGTGTGAGGTGGACGGACAGGAGGACGTCAAGACCACGACCAACGTGAAAGTGATCGGTAAGAAGAACCGTTACATAAAGAAAGAAATGACTCTGATTAAATCTTGAGTTTAGACTTCACATCCGACGATTGACAGGAAATCGATGTAGTAACTTCAAAATATGAGTTATGTTGAGTATACTAAGTATGAGTATGTTGTTACTGCAGCAGATAAAGATACAAATGTTTTTTTTTGTGCATGTTAAAGTAAAAGTTTCAATATAAAAATATGTTTACAAAGTTGAAAAAACATTCCTGACCACGTGACATGTGTCATCAGAAATAATCAAAGACTGGCTGGTGAAGCCTCTGAGGGACCAGCACGTCAAACCCAAGGCCAAGGCCACGTTCAAGTGTGAGCTGTTCAAGGACACGCCCAACTGGAAGTGGTTCAAGGGCGACGAGGAGCTCGCGCCTTCAGACAAGGTCGAGGTCAAAAAAGACGGGAAGGACATGACCCTGACTGTCAACAGCTGTCAGCCCGACGACGTGGCGGACTACACCATCCAGGTGGAGGATCGCAGATACACAGCCAAGCTCACACTGGGAGGTCGGTGTGAAACTCAGAAGAAAAGTCCCTGCGTCCACAAGTCGAGTGCAAATGTCTAAATTGTGTTTATTTGATCTCAGAGCGTGAGGCGGAGGTCCTGAAGCCGCTCGCCAGCGTGGAGGTGGTGGAGAAGGAGGAGGCGAACTTTGACACTGAGATATCTGAGGAGGACGTGGTGGGAGAATGGAAGCTGAGAGGACAAGTGCTGATCAGATCCCCGGTGAGATCTCCAAACTCCTCATCTCAGAAGAAACAGCCGGTGCTTTACTGAAGTGCTTGAATCACAGCGACGTGTCTTTCAGATATTAATAATAATAATATATTCTTTATTTTAATTTAATTCAGATTTTTAATGAAATCCATTTGAAAAGGGACGTTTATTTAGTTCATAACGTGTTTTGTCATCAGCTCGTGTTTGTGTGGCCGTTGTTTTTCAGACGTGCGACATTAAAAGTGACGGCAGGAAACGATTCCTGACGCTGAAGAACGTCCAGCTGGACCAGGCGGGCGAGGTGTCCTACCAGGCTCTGAACGCTGCCACCAGCGCCATGCTAACTGTCAAAGGTACGAATCAGCTGCAGATACACCGCAGCTCGTCTTGTTGTGTGTCCTTTGTTGCCCAGTTTGTGAGTCTTGGAAAAAGGGGGAATTGCAGAAGGTAAGAAAAGTGTGTTTGTGAATAACGGCCGAATCCTTCGCACCTCCCAGAGATCGAAATGGGCTTTATCGATCAGCTGAAGGACGTTTCAGTGCCTGAGAAGAAACAGGCTAAGTTTGAATGCACAATCACCAAGGATGTGCCAAAGGTCATGTGGTTCAGGGGGGCGGAGATAGTCACCCCGAGCCCCAAATATGAAATAATAGACGATGGGAAGAAACACATGCTGATCATAAACAGCTGTGAGTTTGACGACGAGGCCCAGTACACCATCGAAGTGCTGGGACAAAAGTCCAGCGCTCAGCTGGCGGTGGAAGGTAAGTGTCCGACAGAAGCTTCATGTCGTGTTGTCATCTCATGTTCTTAAAGTCACGACAGCAACCAACAGCCGTGTCCACTGACTGATGTATTCCAGGCATGAGGCTGAAGTTTGTGCAGCAGCTTCAGGACCAAACAGTGAAAGAAGGTCAAACCGTGACCTTTGAGCTGGCGCTGAGCCACGAGAACGTGCCGGTGGTTTGGTACCGAAACGAAGTCAAACTTCACGTGAGCCGTTCGGTTCTCACACATGTGGAAGGAAAGAGACACAGTCTAGAAATGAGGACGTTGACTCTAGATGATACCTGCCAGATAAAGGCAGAAGCCAAAGGACTTTACACTGTCGCTAAACTGACGGTGATAGGTAACAACTTCACTTCACTTCTCTCTCGAGCGTCTGCTTGTCAAATTGAAAATCAATGTTTTCATGTTCTGAGAAGTAACTCTACTTCTGCTTTGTTACAACTTTGGTTTATTTACTTCCTGTTTTTCTATGAATCTATCTCCACTGGATTCATTTCAGTATTGATCAACTTACTATTGTGTTTGTGTGCGTCGTCCTGACCCTCGTGTGCGTTGATCTGTTCCAGAGGGCGACGCAGTCTTCGTGGTGAAGCTGCAGGATTACACGGCCACGGAGAAAGACGAGGTGTCTCTGGACTGTGAACTGAGCAAAGACGTCCCGGTCATGTGGTTTCACGAGGAGAAGGAGATCATCACCTCCAAGATGGTGGTGATGAGGTCAGAGGGAACTCGCAGGTCTCTGGTCCTGAAGAAGGTGGAGTCGAGCGGCAGAGGGAAATACGTATGTGACTGTGGAACCGACAAAACCTCGGCCAACATCAGCATCGAAGGTAAACACACAAACATCACGTCTGCGATGTCGGTCTTTCAAAAATCTTCTCCTGCACAGCTAACATTAGCATTATCATCAGCATCAATCAGCTAACGTTAGCACTGGCGTTGCTTCGTTGACCGATTTCTGTCTCCGGACGTAAAACGAGACAAACAACGACTCTTCTATCGCTTTCTACTGAAGTTAGCATGCTAACAAGCTAGCTTACTAGCATGCTAACAAGCTAGCTTGGCCCTTCTGCGGCTCCTGTTTTAACCGACAGGAAACTAAAACCTGTTAGGAAAAAAGTCACTAAAGATTCAATATAAAAATAAAAATAAATCTTTCTAAAACTAATATTATTAACGCAACTCAGATCGCTTTGTCTTGTTTCAATTTTTTTCACATCTTTCCCTTCTTTCTTTTCTCTCTCCAGCTCGTGACATCAAGGTGGTGCGGCCGGTCTACGGCGTGGAGCTGTTCGACGGAGAGACGGCTCGTTTCGAGGTGGAGATCTCAGAGGACGACGTGCACGGCCAGTGGAAACTGAACGGAGAAGTCCTCAGTCCTTCCTCTGTGAGCACCACCTCCATTCATCACTGGATTTATCTACAATATGAATATATATGAATGTTGATTTGTGATGCGGCTTGGTGATTGAACAGGACATCGACATCATCGAGGAGGGAGGCAAACACACTCTGATCCTGTACAACTGCAGAGTCTCCATGACCGGAGAGGTGGCCTACGCTGCCGCCAACGCCAAGTGTTCAGCTAACCTGAAGGTCAAAGGTAAACCCAGCTTCTAGAAATGGGTCGGTGAGCGAAACGCACCAACAACAGTATGATCTGTAAACCTGACTCCACCGTTTCCTGCAGAACTCCCTCTGAACTTCCTGGCGTCGCTGAACGACGTCCAGGTGTATGAGAAGGACGAGGCCAGGTTCGAGATCGAGGTGTCTCGGGTGGCGAAGAGCTTCCGCTGGCTGAAAGGCTCGCAGGAGCTGCAGAGCGACGACAAGTACCAGATTACTCAGGAGGGAAACATGTACGTGCTGGTAATCCAATCGGCCGCCTACGACGACGAGGCCAAGTACATGTTCGAGGCCGAGGACAAGAGGACGACAGCCAAGCTGGTCATTCAGGGTAACTTCATGTTGTCTTTTAATACTCCTCTGGTTGGTCCTCAAGTAGATTTAATCAAATTCATCCAAATAAACATCACTTTTTCTTTGTTTGAGGCGTCCTTTCAAAAATGTGTGTGCATGTTTTTCAGGAATTCGTCTGGAGTTTGTCAAACCGATCAAGGACGTGACAGTGAAGGAGCGAGAAACGGCTGAATTCAGTTTCGAGCTCTCTCATGAAAAAATCTCTGTAGTTTGGTACAAAAACGACGTCCGTCTTCTTCCCAGCAAAGTGGTGCACATGTCCGATCAGGGAAAGATCCACACGCTGGCCTTCAAGGAGGTCACCATCGACGACACGTCCATGATCAAAGTGGAGGTCATGGACAAGACCATGACCGCCATGCTCACTGTCATCGGTCAGTGTCAAAGAAAAAATATCCAGCTTCATCAAACTGATCATTTTAAAGATGATTCAAAAATATCTTTAACATGAAATCCTGTGGTTTCTGTGCAGAGGGCGACCTCTACTTCACCACCAAGCTGCAGAACTACACGGCCGTGGAGAAGGATGAGGTGAAGCTGGTCTGTGAACTGAGCAAAGCAGTCGCAGACGTCAAATGGTTCAAGGACGGACAGGAGATGACTCCGTCCAAAAACATTGCAATCAGCAGCGACGGAAAGAGACGCATCCTGATGGTCAGGAAGGCGGAGAAAGCAAACACGGGATCGTACACCTGCGACTGCGGCTCCGATAAAACAACAGCCATCCTCAACATTGAAGGTAAATGAGGATTTAATTAATAAGTCTGTGTGACAGTGTACAAAGGAGTCCATTTCTAAAAGTGAGCAAGATTCGTGGCCGTTGACCTCGATGTCATGAAGACGTTTGTGAAACTGATGTTTTTTTCTGCAGAGCGCGACATCAAGGTGGTACGTCCGCTGTACAGCGTGGAGGTCACAGAGACAGAAACAGCCAAGTTTGAGACAGAGATTTCAGAGGAGGACGTCCACGGGAAGTGGAAACTGAAAGGAGAACCTCTGCACCAGTCGCCTGTGAGTCCCACTTCAGCTGAGAACCGAGCTCGTGTCACAAAAAACAGTTTGAGTGAAAGTTTGTTTTGTTTCAGGACGTTGAAATGAAAGAGGAGGGAACCAAACACATGTTGATCCTGTACAATGTGCGTATGGACATGGCAGGGGGCGTCGACTTCTGTGCAGCCAACGCCAAATCCAACGCTCAGCTCCGAGTCAAGGGTGAGACATTTATTTCCTTTGATGTGGTCAGATCAAATTCTATAAAAAGATCAAATATATATATATATATGATCAAATGTTTAAACATCCATAATATTATTGAAACGATTTCATTATTAAACAAACAACATACTTTTTATTTGTTTCTACTTTTAAACCACGACACCTCATCACATACCAGTGTCATGAGTCTGTCTTTGGCCAATCAGCTGCTGTGGTTATTTTTGACTCGTCAGTCTTTATCTAAAGTGAGATGCTGCTCTCTGATTGGTCGAGCAGTGACACCACTTCTACTGTCTCACAAAGCTCAGACCGGCTCCGGACTACCGGCGTCCATTAACCCCGTCTCCTTGTCCCTCAGCTCGCTCCATCGGTCTCACGCGTCCTCTGCAGGACGTGACGGTGACGGCCGGAGAGACGGCGACCTTCGAGTGCGAGCTGTCTTACGAAGGCATCGAGCTGCAGTGGTTCCTGGGAGGAAAGAAGATGGAGGCCAGCGACCGGGTGAGAGCCGTCAGAAAATACATCTTCAGTTTATCCTTCTCTCGTCTGTTAAAATCCTCAGTGTGTTTTCACTTTTTGTAGTGTGTGCGTTTTGGGTAACAACATAACTTGTTTTCACTCTGGAAAGTTTTACATGAAAGTCAGAACTGCCATACACTATAAATACACAGTTAAAATGTGATGTTTTATCTTTTTTATTTTACTGCACAATAATTTTTATAAGAAAAAGTTTATTCATCACATAATGAAAATTTTTTCTACAGTGAGTGGATTTTAAACGTCTTTTAAAACTGAAAAATTATGTTTATTAAGATTAGTTTCCTTCAGACAAACTAAAATTTACTGAAATATTATTTTAATTTCAAAATCAGGTTTGAAAAATCTCTCAATGATTTTTGAATCAAGATCTTATTTTTTAACTGTGAGCATTCCTTGGTACGTAGTTTTTTTACAGTGTTGGACAGTGCTTCAGTTAAAAATAACCACAGATACGAGAGCAGCTGTTATCATCAGTCACGTGAGCAGCTTTCTAACTTTCAACTGGAACAACTACAAGTACTCATCGTTAACGCTGAGGGGGCCTGGGCCCCTGAGGCCCCCCCCATGCTGTATGTTCAAAAGTACTCCAGTAGATCAGAGATGATTAATCAGCGGATTTCTGATCAATAATTTAAAGTAGAAACTGATTTTGACTCATAGAAAATGTTTTCTCAGACTTTGACTAAACAAATGGTAGAAAATAAACATTGAATAATTTTCACCGTTTCCTGACGTTTTATTATCGACTGATTCTGAATCTGGATTCGACACAAAGCACTGAAATCGCTCTTTGAACATTTTCATTTGATTTTAACAGCAGAAAATGGAGATTGTGCTTTTTGAATTTTTGTCGACCTCAGCGTCTGATCATAAACTGATCATCAGGAGGCTGAGCAATGATTCCTCCTCCTCAGCCCCCCCCTGTGGAGTTCCTCAGGGCTCTCACTCTCCTTCTCCTTTCATTAGAAAGCATGTCCTTCCAACACCCCCCCTTCAAATCTCACAGCCCCCGTTTGGCTGGTTCCACAACCTTAAGGCCCGGAGGAGTAGTTTCTGTGGCCCCTGAACAAACTCAGATTCTGAGCTCACGTTTACACTTTGTGGAACAGCATTCCTTTTTGACTCTGCCGCGGATACTCAGGGCCCCTGATGTTAGGGGCCCCTGATGTTCTGGGCCCCTGATGCTCGGGGCCCCTGATGTTCGGGGCTCCTGCTGTTCGGGGCCCCTGATGCTGGGGCCCCTGATGTTCGGGGCCCCTGATGTTCGGGGCCCCTGATGCTGGAGCCTCCAGTGCATCAACTCAATGACCAGCACAAGTGTGGAGGTGTGACTGTTGTGTTCTCCGCGGCTGCAGGTGAAGACCCGGGTGGCCGGTCGAGTTCACGCTCTGACCCTCAGAGACGTGACGCTGTCGGAGGCGGGCGAAGTCAAACTCACCGCCAAAGACTTCCAGACTCAGGCTCAGCTCATCGTCAGGGGTGAGACTCTCGAACGCACTGCGGACCCTGAACACATCTCAGACAGGTGTGTTAGTGGATATCAGCTGATGTCCTGTGTGTGTGTGTGTGTGTGTGTTCAGAGCCGGCAGTGGAGTTTACGAAGCCTCTGGTGGACCAGACGGTGGAGGAGGAGGCGACCACCACGCTGGAGTGTGAAGTTTCCAGAGAGAACGCAGAAGTTCAATGGTTCAGAGAAGGACAAGAGATCCGGAAGACCAAGAAGTTCGACCTGATCGCTGACGGCCGCAAAAGGGCGCTGGTGATCCGCAGCTGCACTCCGGACGATGCCAAGATGTACACATGTGACACCAAGGAGTTCAAGACTTCCTGTTTCCTGGAGGTCACACGTAAGGACCAAATGTTTTTATTTAACATTTGCTTCCACAGCTTCACTTACTGTCACAAACAACCGGTAACAAGGTTATTTATTTTAATATTCACCTAGGTTAGTCCACTAGCACTGAATCTATTAGTAAGTGCTAAAAGGTTTTTATTTTTACATTTCTGTCATTTCTTTACAAAGATGTTCAGGGATTGGTCTTCCTTACATACACATGTCATTTTTTTGACTAAATGGTGTTTTACAGTGCACAAGGTGAATAATCTGCAAAGATATAAAACAACAAGTTCAGAATTCATTTAAAACAGAAAAAATTCGTCCACCAGAGCTTCCATATTTAAAGTAAACAAAAATAAAGGATTTACTCAAACAAAACGGTTTTATCCTGTTGTAGTTTTCGATCTCTGCTCCATCACGTGACTTGGTTCAGCTTCCGTATTTACAATCAGTTCCTGCCAAGAAAACAATGTGATGCAAACTCAGGATTTTAGTTTAAAGTTTAAATGATTTGTGTAAATAAAGAAAAAGCCGATGTCCAGGTTTGAGTCTGTCGGACCTCATCGTGTCGTCTCCGCTCTCCTCGTCTCTCCAGCTCCGCATGTGGAGTTCACGAAGCCTCTGCAGGACGTGGAGGTCAAAGAGAAGGAATCTGCTAAGTTTGAATGTGAAGTGTCCCGCGAGTCCGCCAAGGTAAGACCCGCCCACTTCCGTCACTTGGCGTCAGACGGTCAGACGGTGATCCGACGGCGCTAACGTCTCCTCTCTCTCACTCCAGGTTCGATGGTTCAAGGACGGCAGCGAGATCAGGAAAGGAAAGAAGTACGAGATGATTTCTAAGGGAGTCCAGAGGATCCTCATCGTCCACAAGTCGGTGTTCGACGATGAGGCCGAGTACGAGTGCGACGCCAGAACCTCCAAGACGTCCGGCCTGCTCACCGTCACCGGTGAGGATTCATTTCATCTTTAGATGGAATATTTCAAACTTTCACTTCACTTCACAAAATGGCCGCTCTCTGCTGAGGAAGCAGGGTACATGTGGAGACGCACACCTGACAGTCAACACTCACCTTCCCTTTGTCTTCACGTTCACAGAGGAGGCCGCCAGATTCACCAAGAACCTGTCCAACGTGGAGGGAACAGAGACGGACAGCGTGAAGATGATCTGTGAGGTGTCAAAGGCTGGTGCCGAGGTCACATGGTACCTAGGAGACAAGGAGCTGCCAGAGGGAGGACGCTACGAGCAGATCATGGACGGACGCAAGAGGATCCTGATCATCCAGGATCTGAGGATGGAAGACGCCGGCGAGTACAACTGCAGACTGAGTCCGACCGTCAAGACGTCCGCCGCGCTCAAACTGAACGGTGAGAAAACAGAAAGATACGAAGGTTAGAGGAGAGACGTCCTCAAACTGACATTAGAAGAAATTGATCTTCTCCCCCCCCCACCCCTTCTCCTCAGAACTGGCAGCTGAGTTCATCGCTCGGCCTCAGAACCAGGAAGTGGTGGAGGGTGAGAAAGTGGAGTTCGCCTGCTCCGTTTCGAAGGAAACTCACGAGGTGAAATGGTTTAGAGGCGATAAAGAGCTGGAGTCCGGGGACAAGTACAGAATTATCAGCGAAGGAAAGAGAAGGGCTCTTATTGTGAAAGACTGCAAACTGAAGGATGAGGGCGGCTACGTCGCTCTGATTGGCAGCGTCAGAGCGTCAGCTGATCTGTGTGTGATCGGTAAGAATCTCCCTCGCTCTGATTTATGGTTCTGACAGAGCGAAGGTTTGAGTTTAACGTGTCTTTACTTTGCTGTAGAAAAACTGAGGATCATCACGCCGATCAAAGACACGGAGGTGAAGGAGGGAAGCGAGATCGTGTTCAACTGTGAGACCAACACAGAGGGAGCAAAGGCCAAGTGGCTGAAGAACGAGGAGACCATATTCGAGAGCAGCAAGTACATGATGGCTCAGAGGGACAACGTCTTGTCTCTGAGGATCCGAGATGCTCAGAAGAGCGATGAGGCCATTTACACCATCAGCCTGGCCAATCACAGAGGAGAACAGGCCAAGTGCACCGCCAGTGCCAAGGTCGCAGGTAAACTCAGAAAGCTTCTCTCTCTTTATTCCACTCGGTTGTTTTTAACTACTCTACACTGAGGTTTGAATTCTCTGCGTCATGTTGGAAAGAGTGAACATCCACAATATCTCTAGTTTAGTTTAACGGATCTTCTCTGGTATTGAATCACTGATCGTCTTTGAGGCCTTTCGCTCTGGTTTTGTCTGACTTGGTTTCCATGCTCCTCAGAGGAGAAGCTGAAGTTCCTGGAGCCAATCGAGGACATCGAGACCCAGGAGAAGAAGACCATCAGCTTCAACTGTAAGGTGAACCGGCCTGAGGTGACCGTGAGGTGGATGAAGGCCGGCGCGGAGCTGACGCTCAGCAAACGCATCGTCTACAGAGCTGACGGCCTGAAACACACAGTGACCATCAAGGACTGCGTCATGGAAGATGAGGGCGAGTACACGGCTGTGATCGGAGACGTTAAGTGTGCGGCCGAGCTGATCATCAGCGAGGCTCCGACCGACTTCACCACGCAGCTCAAAGACCAGACCATCACCGAGTTCGAGGACGCAGAGTTCATCTGCAAGCTGAGTAAAGAGAAGGCTGCGGTCAAGTGGTACAGGAATGGACGCGAGATCCGAGAAGGACCCAGGTATCAACAGAAAAACCTCTTTCTCTCCCGATTTTATAATTTTGAACATATTCAAAGTAAAAACCTAGTTCATAGTCGACGAGCAGCAGAGATATTTTATTCTGAAATGAAACCAACAGACTTTAAATAAAGATGGCCGACATGATGCCGTATCTAAAGGGAAGCCAAATCCCCCTGGTGGCTGATCATGATTCTAATCAGTTTGGTTTTGTTTAGTTATTTGATGACATCAAAACAGACTTTATTTGGGGGTTGGCAACCGTTTTTTATTTCCAGTTTGTGTTGCTGCTCAGATCAGAATAGATTCACGTTAGTAATGTGTGTTCAGTTTCAAGATGAAGGATTTTGATCCTGCGTTTCTCAGATATCACATGGAGAAAGAAGGAAACGTGTGCAGACTGATCATCAAGGTGTGCAGACCCGATGATGAATGTGAATATGCTTGTGGATTAGACGAGAGAAGAAGCAGAGCCAGACTCTTTGTTGAAGGTAAAGTCTTCAATTCTCTTCTTTTAAAAACCTCTGAGGTCAAATCTTCATGTCTTCATGTGTGACAGGGTTTTTATTTCCTCTGTCCCACAGAGACGCCGGTGGAGATCGTCCGACCGCCACAGGACGTGTTCGAACCCCCCGGCTCGGACATCGTGTTCGAGGTGGAGCTGAACAAGGACCGAGTGGAAGTGAAGTGGTTGAGGAACAACATGATCATCGTCCAGGGAGACAAGTACCAGATGATCAGCGAGGGTAAAGTCCACAGACTGCAGGTGTGTGAGATCCGACCTCGAGACCAGGGCGAGTACAGAATCGTCGCCAAAGACAAAGACGCCAAGGCCAAGCTGGAGCTGGCAGGTGAGTGGACACTGTGGAACTCGCTCGGGTGTCTTTTTATTAACACAGTTTATTACGGGTTATTAACAAGATGTTTGTTTCCTCTGCAGCTCTTCCCAAGATCAAAACCACCGACCAGAATCTGGTGACGGATGCCGGTAAACCCTTCGTCATGAGTGTGCCCTACGATGCTTACCCACGTGCCGATGCTGAGTGGTTCTTCGAGGGCTCGAGTCTGCCCGTCCAGAACATCGACACGTCCGCTGACAAGACCGAGTTCCGTCTGAAGAGCCCCATCAAGGGGGACCAGGGCCGCTACAGAGTGCTCATCAAAAACAAGCACGGCGAGGGCGAAGCGATCATCAACCTGGACGTGATTGGTGAGTCTGGGCTCAGATTCATGATGCTGCTGTATCTCTGTGGATGTTGTTTTACATTGTGTTGTTGGTTTTCAGATGTCCCCGGACCTGTGAACAACTTGAGAGTGGTCGACACTGCTAATGGAGAGGTCAGTTTGGCGTGGGAGGAGCCTAAGAGCGATGGTGGAAGCAAGATCGTTGCTTACGTCGTGGAAAGACGAGACGTGAAGCGTAAGACCTGGACACTGGCAACAGATCGTGCTGATGCTCTGGAGTACTGCGTCAGTGGCCTCCAGAAGGAAGCACTGTACCTGTTCAGAGTCTGTGCAAGAAACAGAGTCGGGAGTGGACCCGCTGTCGCCACCGAGGACGCCGTTCAGGCCAAGAACAAGTTCGGTGAGTAACAGCCAAAGGTTCCCGCTTCACACATCTCCACACGTTTATCCAAATCAAATCCTTAACATGTTTGTTTCCTCAGACGTTCCTGACGCTCCAGAGAATGTCACGGTCGCCAGCGTGAACAAGTTCGGTGCCACCGTCACCTGGGAGCCTCCCAAGTTTGATGGCGGCTCTGAGATCACGGCCTATGTGATCGAGCTGCGCGACAGGACCTCTGTGAAGTGGGAGGCGGCCCTGGTCTGCAGCGCCGCCGACCATTCAGCTGCACTAAACGACGTCGTGGAGAACAAAGAGTACATCTTCAGAGTCCGTGCAGAGAACAAGGCCGGCATCGGCCGACCCAGCGCTGCCACAAAGCCCGTGAAGATCATGGATCCCATCGGTGAGTGAAGCTGTTCAGTTTGTACCTGATGTCTGTTAAACACTCAAAAGCTTGTTTCATTGAATGCTTTGTGTTGTGGCTGCAGAGAGGCCGAGCCCGCCACAGAACCTGAACTACAGCGACCAAATCAGTTCAGCCCTCAGTCTGACCTGGGAGACGCCCGCCAGCAGCGGCGGCAGCATCATCACCGGCTACATCATCGAGAAATGTGACGAAGGCAGTGATAAGTGGCTGCGCTGCAACGCCAGACTGTGTCCGGATCTTTCCTACCGGGTACACCACCACCACCTCAACCATCTTCTCACATGCTAATTGTAAAAACAAAATGTTACGTGCTGATGTGAAGGTTAACGTCATAACAACGTCGATCTTCCTCTTCAGGTGTCTGGTTTGAAACCGGGTCAGAAGTATTTCTACAGAGTCTGTGCCGAGAATGCTGCCGGCCTCTCCGATCCAGCCCAGCAGGTCGGGCCGCTGCTCGCTGACAACCCTCATGGTAGGAGAATCACGATCATCTGTAAACGTTTAATGGAAACTGTTTTTATAGATGGCGTCTCAACCAGCACCAGGACCAAGAGTTTAAATCCTGATTCAACCAAACCTTCTTTTCAATCTCATGTTAGAAATGTGAATGTTATTGATTCAGTAAAGTTATACGAAATTACCATGTCCGCAGCAACCATCCTCTTGATGGCAGCAAAACGCTGAACCCACTTTTCTCTCAATGAGTCTGGAATGTATTTCTTCTCAACAGTCGGCCCGGCCTTTGACCTCAGCGCCTTCAGGAACGGCCTGGAGGTCATCGTCCCTCAGCCTCTCACCATCAGAGTCCCCATCAGCGGGTACCCGACCCCCGTGGCCAAGTGGACGTTCGGAGAGAAAGAGCTGACCACGGCGGACGAGCGCGTCTCCATGGTAACCAAGCCCACGTTCACGGAGCTGACGGTGACGCCGAGCGTCCGACCGGACAAAGGCAGCTACGCTCTGCAGCTGGAGAACGACGTGGCGTCTGTGTCCGGAGACATCGAGGTCAACGTCATCGGTAACAAGTCATTCAATACTTACTGTTTCCTGAGAGGTAGTCACAGTAAATACAGGAAGTAGACTTCTACTGTTAGACTGTCAATAATCTCCTCTTTGAGTTTTTATTCAATTAAACAAATTGATTTGTCCTTCACCTTTTTACCCAGCATGCCCCAGTGCTCCTAAGGACTTCAAGGTGGCTGAGGTGACACGTCACCACGTCCACCTGATGTGGGAGGCGCCGGAGCATGACGGAGGAAGTCCTGTGACCCACTATCAGATCGAGAAGAGAGAAGTGTCCCGCAAGACCTGGGCCAAGGTCCGTCACTCACTGATGATGTCATACAGAGCGTCTCTCTGTGATGATGTCATACAGAGCGTTTCTCTCTGTGATGATGTCATACAGAGCGTTTCTCTTTGTGATGATGTCATACAGAGCGTTTCTCTCTGTGATGATGTCATACAGAGCGTTTCTCTCTGTGATGATGTCATACAGAGCGTTTCTATTTGTGATGATGTCATACAGAGCGTTTCTCTCTGTGATGATGTCATACAGAGCGTTTCTCTCTGTGATGATGTCATACAGAGCGTTTCTATTTGTGATGATGTCATACAGAGCGTTTCTCTCTGTGATGATGTCATACAGAGCGTTTCTCTCTGTGATGATGTCATACAGAGCGTTTCTCTTTGTGATGATGTCATACAGAGCGTTTCTCTTTGTGATGATGTCATACAGAGCGTTTCTCTCTATGAGGATGTCATACAGAGCGTTTCTCTCTATGAGGATGTCCTTTCAGTTTGATTTAATTTGTACAGTACAGAATCATAATACACATTATCTCAAGGCTCTTTACATAGTGATAGTCACAGTGTCTCTCTGTGATGATGTCACACTTTCCACGTCACGGTCATACTTCATCATAAAAATATTTTTGTTATTAAAAAATGTGTTTTTTCCAGGTGGCGACTGGCATCCTGGACCTGGAGCACACGGTGACAGACGTGATTGAAGGGAAGGAGTATCTGTTCAGTGTCATCGCCTGTAACAAGTGCGGCGCCGGTGAACCGGCGTACATCGACGAGCCCGTTAACGCCTCCTCTCCTGCCAGTGAGTCCGTCTTCATGTGCCTCCATGAGATCTGACATTTGCATTCCGCTTTTCTAATAAAGAATCTCGTGAACATCATGTTTTTGTTTTCGCAGCTGTTCCTGATCCTCCTGAGAACCTGAAGTGGCGTGACAAGACCGGCAAGAGCATCTTCCTGTTTTGGGAGCCGCCGAAGTACGATGGCGGCTCCCACATCAAGGGTTATGTTGTTGACAAGTGTCAGCGTGGAACCGATAAGTGGGAACCCTGCGGTGACCCCATCCCTGAACTCAAGTAGGTCTTTGAATCCACGGTTTGGTGAATTAGTGTTGTTGTGTTTGTATTTGTTCATACGTTATGTGTAAGTGTTGTGTGTATATTTGTGAAGAAGTTGTGTTGTAATGTTGTTGTGTGTTTATTTGTGTATAAGTTGTGTTTAAGTTGTGTAAAAGTGTAGTTGTGTTCTCTCAGGTTCCAGGTCAGCGGTCTGATTGAGGGTCATTGGTACGCCTACAGAGTGCGAGCGTTCAACAAACTTGGCGCCAGTCGTCCCTGCAGAGCGACCGATGAGATCCAGGCTGTGGACGCTCGAGGTGCGTGTTCCGGAGCTTCTTCATTACTCTTCATCTTTCTTTAGCTGATTCCACCAGAGACAAACAGGAAGGAAGCTTCTTGTCAAACTGACCGAATCAGGATCAGGAGCTTAATGGATCCTGAGCAGTGATAGACTAAAAAAATATAAGATCAGGAGTAAAAGTGATGAGTTTCAGTGACCAATAGAAATGATGGATTCTTTTCTGTAATGTCTGCAACAGAACCCCCAGAGATCCAGCTGGACGTGAAGTTGCTCGCTGGTTTGACCACGAGAGCCGGGGCCAAGATCGAGCTTCCCGCTGATGTCAAAGGAAAACCCGATCCCCGCGTGAAGTGGACCAAGGCAGACCACGTCCTGAGAGCCGACAACCGCATCGCCATCGACACGCAGCCAGGACACTCCAAACTGTCCATCGCCGACACGACAAGAGGAGACACCGCCACCTACATCATCGAGGCTGTCAACACGTGTGGACGTGCCACCGCCACCATTGACGTCAACATCCTTGGTGAAGACTCATATCATTATTTATTCTCTGAACTTTGTTTTATCTCATGCAGAGAAGTGAAACACAACCGTTGTTCTGAAGAAAAGAACCACAAAATTGAAACAAATTAAAAGTCTGAGCTCGAACATTAAGTTTCTGCCTCTGAAACAGAGGCGTCTCTAACCTGGACATTTTGTCCGTTTCTCTCTAGATAAACCTGGACCTCCTGCGGCCTTCGATATCTCTGAGGTCACCAACGAGTCGTGCCTCATGGCCTGGAACCCCCCCAGAGATGACGGTGGCTCGGCCATCACCAACTACATCGTGGAGAGTCGTCAGACAGACAAAGAGGAATGGGTGAAGCTGTCGGCCACCATCAAACACACCACGTTCAAAGCCTGCAAGCTCACAGCCATGAAGGAGTACATCTTCAGGGTCAGCGCTGAGAACCAGTATGGAATCGGTGCTCCTGCAGAGCATGTGCCAATCATTGCAAAGTATTCCTTCGGTAAGTTTCTGTTATCTAACCCGTTGATAAAAATCATCAATAAAATGGAAAGAACCAATGACAAATATGATTATTTCCCCCCCGGTTCAGATCCTCCTGGATCCCCAACCAGAGTCACACCCTCTGACATCGCTAAGGACGCCGTGACTCTGACCTGGTTTGAGCCTGATGAGGATGGCGGCAGTCCCATCACCGGATACTGGATCGAGAAGTTCGATCCTGAGAGCGACAAGTGGATCAGATGCAACAAGCTGCCCATCAAAGACTCGACCTTCAGGTAAGTGATAGAAGCCATAAAAAGAGTCATGATGAAGAGGAGGTGAAACATCTTTACTTGTGAAGAAACATTGATGAATATATTTTTGTGACATGTATGACTACAGGGTGAAGGGACTCCCCACCAAGAAGAAGTACCGCTTCCGTGTTCTGGCTGAGAATCTGGCTGGACCTGGGAATCCCAGTGCGGAGACAGACCCTGTCCTCATCAAAGATCCCATCGGTTCGTCCCTCACACCTACTCTGCTAAAACCGAAGTTTAAAATCTAGAAAAATTTAACCAAACTGGAGATCAAGAGATCAATATGATTGGGGGGTAGTCGTTGGATCATTAGTAACCGAACTGGGACTGTTTGATTATAAAATCACGCTCTTCTTCAGATCCACCATGGGCTCCTGGTAAACCTGTCATTAGGGACATCGCCAAGACCTCGGCCCTGCTGGCCTGGACCCGGCCGGAGCATGATGGTGGAGCCAAGATTGAAGGCTATATCATCGAGTTCCAGAAGACTGGAAGTGAGGAGTGGATCCGGATCGCAGAGGACATTCCTCAGACCGAGCACCAGCTGCAGGGTCTGATGGAGAAGCAGGAGTACTCCTTCAGAGTAAAGGCTGTCAACAAAGCCGGCGAGAGCGAACCAAGCGAGCCCAGCGACCCGGTGGTCTGCAAGGAGAGACTCTGTAAGTTCAGAACATCGCCGTCTGGGAAGCTGTCTTAAAGGTTTAGGTTGTAGGATCACTGATAGTCAGTAAGAGATTAAAGAGTCAACACTGCTTGTTTTCTGCTCGATAGATCCTCCCTCATCTCCTCAGTGGCTGGAGGTGACTAACGTCACCAAGATCAACGCCGCCCTGAAGTGGCAGGCTCCCAGCAGTGATGGAGGCTCACCCATCACCAACTATGTGGTAGAGAAGAGGGACGTGAGGCGGAAGGCTTGGCAGGCGGTGGACACCACAGTCAAGGAGCTGAAGTACACCGTGAGCCCTCTCAACGAAGGATCACTGTACGTGTTCCGCGTCGCGGCTGAGAACGCCATCGGGACCAGTGAATTCTGTGAGCTGGAGGACGCCGTGCTCGCCAAAGACACGTTCAGTAAGTTCAGTGTCTGGGAAGTAAATATGATGGAGACATGTTGTGACTCCACCTTAACGTGAACAAAGAGTTTAGCTTGAGTTTGCCGTTTTTATTGTTCTTACAAAGTTGTTTTATTCACAGGAACACAACTCATCTATGACTCATCAAACCTTAATACATTTGACCTTAAATAACCCTGATGCCAAAGTCTGAATGTTCTGAGAAGAATGTTAATGTATGTCATATTCTCTGCAGCCACTCCTGGACCTCCTTACGCTCTGACGGTGGTTGAGGTCACCAAGAGACACGTGGAGCTGAAATGGGAAGCTCCCAAGAGCAACGGTGGACGACCTATAACCAAGTAAGACTTGAACCTCTGTCAAACCACATTCACATAAGACACGGAGGAAGAACAGAACTAAAGAGGAGGCCACGGACCAGCACCTGTAAACCCTCTTCCCTGTTTGTTTCTCAGGTACGTGATTGAGAAGAAAGAGAAGTTGGGATCTCGTTGGTTGAAATCCTGCAAGACTCCAGACAAACAGACTCAGTTCAAGATGACGGATGTAGACGAAGGGTCGGAGGTTCAGTTCCAGGTCAGAGCAGAGAACGAGGCCGGAGTCGGAGATCCGAGCGAACCCACCGAAGTTCTCACCATCGAAGATGCAACCAGTAAGAGATTCATTTGTAGGAACTTGTTTCGTGTCCTTGACTAAACAGATGTTAGTTGAAAGCAATTTTCTTTTGATTGTTGATAGGTCAAATCACTTGTCCAGTATCAGTATTTAACAGAAAACATGTCAGATGTGTGAACGGACGTTTTATCCCTCCAGGTGTCCCGTCTCCTCCTCTGGAAGTCGCTGTCCCTGACGCCAGCAGGGAGCACATCAACGTCACCTGGAAGCCTCCTACCAAAAATGGCGGCTGCCCGATTACTGGCTACCACGTGGAGGTGGCGGAGGCTCGTCCGGAGCTGAAGTGGCTCCGAGTCAACAACAGACCAATCAAAGAGCTCAAGTTCAGGATTGACGATGGAATCAAACCCGAGAAGAAGTACGTCATCAGAGTTCGTGCCATCAACTCTATTGGTACTAGTGATCCATCTGAGATCTCCGACAAGGTCTCTACCAAAGATCCAGACTGTAAGTGTCTTCTCTGTTTATTGAAATGGAAAAATGGAACTCTGAAAATGAACCTTGAACAATAATCCTGTCCCCTCATCTCAAGGTGCTCCAACCATGGATTTAGCGGCTCAGGACGTGGTTGTGGTTGAGGCTGAGAAGCTGCACCTGAACATCCCCTACAGGGCGATCCCAACCCCCAAGATGACGTGGCAGAAGGACACGGTGGAGTGTAAGGCCGACGACCGTCTCTCCATGACAGTCGAGATGAACAGCGCTCACCTGGAGCTGCTCAAGTGCACGCGTGCTGATGCTGCTGCTTATTCCATCACGCTAGAGAACAGCCTTGGAACTGCAACCGGAACCGCCAATGTCAAAGTCATCGGTAGGTTGTCCTAATTATGAAAGTGCTGCAAAACTATGACATACATCTCTCCACGTGCCTTGAACTTGTATAGTTAATAATTAACTAATAAAAAAATCTAAACACTTTTTCAAGTTTTCAGATCGGTTGTAGAAATAAATTCAAGTTTGTAAAAATGTGTTCATTATTGAGGATTCGTCCTTTAACTTGTTTGCTGAATCGCAGGACTCCCCGGTAAGTGTAAAGACATCACGTCCAGCGACGCCACTAAGAACTCCTGCAAGATCAGCTGGGAAGCCCCGGAGGACGATGGCGGCACGCCCGTCATCAGCTACAGCCTGGAGCGCCGTGAGGCCTCCAAGAAGACCTACATGCCTGTGACGTCAGGAGAGAACGTCCTGACGTGCTCAGTCAAAGACCTGTTCATCAACTGTGAGTACTACTTCAGAGTGAAGGCGGTCAACAAGGTCGGAGCTGGAGAATATCTGGAGCTACGCAACCCAGTCATCACCGAGGAAATCAAACGTAAGTTCAGATGAAGAACGCAAGACCAGTGATCGGTGATGTAATCCAGACCATGTTAGCATCCTGATATTAGCTTTTATCTCAAGTACAATTTTAATTTGGACTCTTGTCTAATTATTATCAACTAATACTAAAGTTTTTTGTTGTCACACGAGAGATACGTTTTCAGAAATTAAAAGTTAAACAGATACAAAATTAAACAAAGTAATTGCACCGTTACAAAGTGTGATTGTAGTAGATTAGTTCAGATATTTATTTTCTGTCTAATGTCAATTCCACAGAGAAACCAGATCCGCCAATCCAGGTGGAGGCTCATGACCCAACGTCCAAGTCCATCACCGTCACGTGGAAGGCGCCGGACTCTGACGGCGGCTGTCCCATCCAGGGCTACATCGTGGAGAAGATGGAGAAGGATGGCGAGCGCTTCGAGCGAGTCAGCCCGAGCCTGGTCCCCGGTCTGAAGTTTGTGGTGAAAGACCTGACGGAGGATATGGAGTATCAGTTCAGAGTCCGAGCCGAGAACGCCGCTGGAGTCAGCGAGCCGTCACGCAGCTCGCAGCTCGCCAAGGCCGCAGATCCCATCGGTACGAGAAACTACAAAGAAATCTAAAAGGGTTTTTAGGTCCAAACATTATTTATTTTTTCATTATTTTAATTTTAAACTCTTGTTTTATTTCCAGAAAAACCAAAGGTCACCCTCCACCCCCGTGTACAGTCAGGTTTGTGCATCAAGAGGAACGAGGAGATCCGTATCGACGCCTTCATCTCCGGTTCCCCGTATCCTAAAGTCACCTGGTTGAGGAACGACGAGGACGTCACCAAAGAGCCAACCAAAAAGATCGTTCCTGTGGTGAAGAAGAAGAAGACCAAGGGCAAGGTCAGAGTCTTAACGGAGACATAAGTCACGAGAGTCAACAAGTATTTAAGATTTAAGATTTCTAACGTGGACTTTGGTCCCTTCAGGTCCCAGAACCAGAGCAGGTGTTTGTGTCTCCGATGCGGGAGCGTCTGGGTCTGGATCAGACCCAGAAGGGTCAGACCGCCCTGATGATCCGCGAGGCCACCAGAGTCGACCACGGAACCTTCACCATCAAGGTGGAGAACACTCATGGCGTCGCCACGGCAACCTGCATTGTCAACGTCCTCGGTAAGATGGAAGTTTGTTTATTTATATATTATAAATATATTTTTTTAAAACATACAGATGAGTCTCTTATGTTCAAATATTTTAATCTTTAACGGGAACAAGTGGCTTTTACAGTTTATATATAAATCCACATACAGAATGGTGATTTGTAAAAATCGAATGGAATTGAAGATCAGAATCTAAACTTTCTTTATGTTGACCTGACGCAGACAAACCCGGCGCTCCGATAAACTTCACCTTCGATGACATCCGAAACACGTCAGTCATCTGTAACTGGGAGGAGCCTGAAGATGACGGTGGTAGCGAGATCCTGAACTACATCCTGGAGAAGAAGGACAACAGGAACGATCAGAGCGACTGGATCACCGTCACCTCCACTCTGAAGGGAACCAGCTTTCCCATCACCAAACTCATCGAAGGGAAGGAGTACATCTTCAGAGTCACTGCTGAGAACAAGTTCGGCTGCGGGCCGCCGTGCACCTCCGAGCCGCTGGTCGCCAAGAACCAGTTCGGTAAGTTAAAGCAACTACATCAGAAAGCTCACTTCAAATATATATGATCTTTTTTATTTTTTACTAGAATCCAGCAGCTTTTGATAAAAGAAAAACTAAAATTGTATGTTTTAAAAAAGTTCAATTTTCAAAGTCATAAGAAAAAAAGAGTCTTTTTGAATCCCCCCCCCTCACGTTGTGTCCTCCCCCTCAGACGCTCCCGATGCTCCCAACACGCCACGAGTCCACGAGGTCAGGGCAAGCTCCGCCCACATATCCTGGCACGAGCCGAAGGACAATGGGAGCCCAATCCTGGGCTACTGGATCGAGAGGAAGGAGGTGAACAGCAAACACTGGACCAGAGTGAACCGCGCCCTCCTCAACTCCCTGGAGGTGAAGATCAGCGGCCTGATGGAGGGACTCACCTACATCTTCAGAGTGTGTGCCGAGAACCTGGCCGGCCCCGGGCCCTTCAGTGAGCCCACAGAACGAACCCTCACCATGGACGCCATCCGTACGTGTTTATCATGCCACGTTTGAAAAACGACGAATATTTTTGTTATCATGTGAAGAACGCTGAGTTAATGTCTCTGCCCCCCCTCAGTGCCTCCTGGTCCCCCCACGCCATGGATCGTAGACACTGGGAAGAATTCCGTCATGGTGGCGTGGAAGCCGCCGCTGTACAACGGCGGAGGAGACATCCTAGGGTACCACTTGGAAAAGGTGCAGAAACTTAGTCACGAATCTCAGCTCACATTTGCAGAAAGCGTTGATCTCTTCAGTGTCTTATGGAGAAAAATAAATCTTAAGGATTTGATGTCAACATCTGAATTGAACCTTTCTGGTCCCAGGTTTTGGCGGGAGAGAAGGATTGGAGTCGCAGCACAGAGTTCAGGTGTAAGGAGCTGAAGTACACAGTGACCGGCCTGACCGAGGGAGCGGATTATTACATCCGAGTCATCGCCATCAACGACGCTGGTCCCGGAGCTCCCGGCGTTACCGAACCTGTCACCGTCATTGAGCCTCAAGGTGAGATTGGGACATAATAACCAAATAGGAGGTGGTCATTCAGGTGGAATGTTTTAAGGTCTTAAGAAAGGTAGAATGTTTTTTAAACCTGTCGCTGCCTTTGTCTTGCAGTTCCTCCCGTTGTCGACTTTGATGACTCTGTGAAGAACGGCGTCTTCATCAAGGCGGGCGAGTCTCTGAGGCTGCCGGCTGTGGTGACTGGTCGACCCCAGCCAGACGTCAAGTGGGCCAAGGACGAGGGCGAAATTGACAAAGGAAGGATGATTGTGGAGACAGAGGGAAAGAACAGCACTTTGTTCATCAAGAAGACCGTCAGGGCTGATCACGGAAAGTACCAGGTCTCTGGAACCAACAGCAGTGGATCCAAGACGGCTGAGACCAGAGTAGAGGTCATGGGTCAGTGTCACAGAAACACACACCAGCATTCATCTGTTCACACCTGTGAAATACTCTGAACGCTGATCATACGAATGAGAATCAACTGAAATGAACTAACCAGGTAACGCTTCATCATAGTAGAGGAACTCTAAAACACCTCGTGTTTCTGTAGATGTTCCTGGACCTGTGGTCGACCTGAAGGCGGTGACTGTAACCAAAAAGAACATCACCCTCACCTGGTCCGACCCCTTGGACAACGGTGGCAGCGACATTGTCGGCTATGAGGTGCTGAGGAAAGATGCCAAGATGAAACTCTACCGCCAACCCATTGAGATAGCTTCCTGTAAGTGTGATGTCCAGGGCCTGCTGGCCGGTGAGGAATACGACTTCAGGGTCATCGCCAGGAACAAGTATGGTGATGGAGCTCCTGCTGACCTGGGACCAATCCTGGCTGAGGATGCTAAAGGTGAAGCATTTTTACAGACTGTGGTGTGACAGAATACTGGTGACCTGTTGAAAGGATTGTCCAGTTTGACCAAACTCTCTGAAACTGTTTCAGGAACTCCGTCTGCCCCAGAGAAGCTGCACTACACCGACAGAAGCAATAGCACCATTACTCTGGCCTGGGAGCCACCTCGCACTGACGGCGGCAGCCCCATCGCAGGCTACTATGTGGAGAAGATGAGGTCCGATGGAACAGAGTTTGAAGTGGCCAACCGCAAGATCTTCACAGAGTGCTGCGGAACCCTGGAGAACCTGTCAGAGAACCAGGATTACCAGTTCCGCGTCAAAGCCGTGAACGAGGTTGGGGACGGAGATCCTTCCAAACCAATCGCAGTGAAGATCCAGGATGATGAAAGTACGAAGCTTCCTCTTAATATCCTCATGTTAACTTTTTTTTACAGAGAAACAAAAGATCAAATTGAACAAATACTTGTCGTCCACAGTTGCTCCTGTGATTACGATCCTGAAGTTCTTCAAGAGGAACTCAATCATCGTGAAGAAAGGTTCCGCCATCGACATCCCAGCTGAGGTGAAGGGACTTCCTCTTCCAACCTTCCACTGGATGAAGGAGGACGTGGTGATTGAGAAGCCGGAAGGCGAGAAGATGACAATAGAAACTGAGGAGGTGAGAAGGGGACAGTTAAACAATCAGAAATGTTTATGTCATTATTATTTGCTCAGCTGCAACATTTTTTAAATCTTCAGGTCAACAGAACAACTCTTACAACAAAGATAGCCATCCCAGAAACCCTCAGGCAGGACAAGGGCAACTACAAGCTGGTGGCTGAGAACTGCTTCGGCAAAGCTCAGCAAGTCATCAGAGTCGAGATCCTTGGTAAGAGGGAAACATGAGGAACTTTGAGGATGAACATTTTAATGTCTGAGAGTCGTTTTCAACATCACATTAACCCAAACCTGCGTTTTCAGACCGACCTCTTCCTCCAAAGAACCTCGTGGTCTCGGACATCAAGGCGGACTCGTGCTACCTGACCTGGGACGCCCCCGAAGACAACGGTGGCAGCGAGATCACAAACTACATCTTGGAGAGCAGAGACGCCAGCAAGAAGAAGTCTGACTACGATGTTCTCACCATCCACCTGATTGACAGGAGATACGGGGTGAGCCTCTCTCTCCTCCACGACCTCGTTGAACAAGTCAAACACGAGTCTTCATTCAAACAGTGAAAGAGAAACTGGGACGACATTAAGTTAACATTAAGCTTTCATGTTTTCATTCTTAGATTTCACTTTTTCATATGAACAAGTTTGAATTATTAACAAATAAATATTTACTTGGGTAGAAGTGAATATAAATAGTTTTAAACTCATTCCTTTGTCTCCTAATGTTAAAAATCTTTCATCACATCCTCAGGTTCACAAGCTGGACCTGAACGGGGCCTACCAGTTCATGATCAAGGCAGAGAACAAGTACGGCGTCAGTGACGGCTGCGAATCAGAGAAAGTGCAGCTGAGGGATCCCTTCGGCCTGCCGGGCCCGCCACGTAACCCCAAGATCATCGCTGCCACAGCGACCACCATGACTGTGGCATGGGACCCTCCTCTGGACAACGGTGGCTCGACCATCCAGGGCTACTGGCTGGAGAAGAGGGAGCGCGGCGCCGTGTACTGGGGTCGTGTCAACCGAGCTCCCGTCACCAAACCGGCAGTGAAGGGTCTCCAGTACACTGTGCTCCGACTCATCGAAGGAACCGAGTACATGTTCAAGATCGCAGCCTGCAACGCAGCCGGAGTCGGCCCCCCCAGCGAGGCCACGGAGTGCCGCTTCACCGTGGATCCGTGCAGTGAGCGCTCACATTCATACACCAACAGTTTGATGCTATAAAGTTATTAAAGAATTGGATCATGTGATTGACAGTCAGTAATCTGACCTTTGACCCTTTTCTCTAGACCCTCCCGGCTCACCTGGAACCCCCGAGGTTAAAGACAAGACCAAGAGCAGCATCACTCTCAGCTGGTCTCCGCCAGACAAAGATGGTGGCAGCCCCATCAAGGGTTACATCATCGAGGTCCACGAGGAGGGCTCTCCTGATTGGAGGAGGGTGAACCCCAAAGACAAGCTGCACCCGTCCACCGAGATTACCGTGCCCGACCTGAAGGAGGGCAAAAAGTGCAAGTTCAGGATTTATGCTGTGAACTCCGCCGGCAACTCCGAGCCTGCGAGGCTGGCTGACATCCTGGTTCAGGACATCCTGAGTAAGAGTCACACGGTTCACACTGCGGGAACTGACCTGTTGATATTATATATTTATATATATACTATATTAATATTCAGTTAACGTGTCACTGATATTTTATCTGTAGAGAACAGTAGTTACTCTCAAACCAAAGTTTATGCTGATCACAAACACCAACCCGTCATCTGGTTCTGATTCACTCTGTAGAAACATTATAAGATGTTTTACAGATTCACACGAAGCTTTGAGCTGAAAGATGAACTTCACGTGAATAAACATGAGATCACGTGGGATTAAAACCAGCTGTTTGTTCTGCAGTCGAGCCGACTGTGTCTCTGGATCTGAGCGCTCACGACCTGATGAACTGCAGAGCAGGAACAGCCATCAAGATTCCTGCCACCATCTCCGGACGGCCCGTTCCCAAAGTCACCTGGACCTTCGATGGAACCGCAGAGACTGAGAAGAAGAACGACATACACACGCTTCCCGTGGACTCAGAGGTCAGACTCTGAGAATCATACATTACATAAAGGTTATTTAAGATCATTTCTAACATCATGCTGCTTTGTCCTCAGATCTACTCCACCGACACAACCTCAGTGATTGTTATCCCAGAGATCAAACTGAATCACAGTGGCCGATTCATTATCAACGCTGAGAGTGCGGCTGGTCACAAGGTGGTGAAGGTCAGAGTCAACGTGCTCGGTACGTAAAGATTCGAAGATTCAAAGAGTGAAATGACTGTGACACTAAAACAAATGAATCTACTGAGTCTGCTTTTCTCTTGTGTCATGGATCCACAGACCTGCCCGGACCCCCCAGAGAGCTGAAGGTGAGCGACGTGACGAGAGGAACCTGCCGACTCACCTGGAAAGCTCCTGAGTGTGATGGAGGAGACAGAGTGAAGAGCTACTTCATCGAGAAGAAGACGGTGACGGGCAAAGCCTGGACCAAGGTGTGACTCCACACCTGCAGTACAGTGAACTCTGAGCTGTGCGCTTACTGACAGTTAATGTGTGAGACTGGTGTTGTTGTTTCAGGTGAACCCGGCCTGTGCTGCTCAGTCTCTGGTGGTTCCAGACCTGGTGGACGGGAAGGACTACCTGTTCCGCATCCGAGCTGAGAACCGCTTCGGCTTCAGTCCATTTGTCGAGACCCTCGAGATAACCAAAGCCCGAGATCCCATCCGTATGTTTCCTTTCGCTTAAATATGACGTTGGAGAAAATCTTCCGATAGTTCATCATGACGTCACCTGTTTCCATGTGTGTGCAGATCCACCTGATCCTCCAACCAGGCTGAAGATCCAGAACGTGAGGAAGGGCACAGTGACTCTGACCTGGAAGGCTCCGAAGAATGACGGCGGTTTACCTGTGACCCACTACAGCGTGGATCTCCTCTGCTGGGAGGCCAGTCGCGCCGAGAAGGAGTCGTGGAGGAGGTAACTGGGCTGGACAGATTTATTTGGTTTCAGATTTGTGTCGATGATATAAACCTGAGTGAAATCACAATTAAAGTGTGAAGCTGAGACGTTTTCAGTCAGATCTAGTTTTTAAGAGATGGTGTTACTTTGCTGCAGGTGTAACAGGAGAGACGTGGACACCACCACCTTCAAGGTGGAGGACCTGACAGAAGGAGACGAGTATGAGTTCAGAGTGTTGGCGCACAATGAGGCTGGAGCGAGTCGACCCTCGTCCACCGTAGGACCCATCGTCATCCAGGACCAGACCTGTAAGTTCATCCACACAGGCACTTGAGAGGTGCATGATGGGAAATCTAGAATCCAAAATGTTGGGATATTTTCACCTGTATCACAAATTTGTGTTTAATGTTTAACTATTTAAAGTGTAAAGTCAAAATGATGGAATGACCTTTTAATTTAAATCAGTTTATAAATTATCGATTTTCACAGTTTAAGTTGAATTTCATTCGATATGAATTATCTTATCTTTATAGTAAATTCAGGCTTTTATCATCTCAGATCTTCACTTTAAACCGACACAAATATTTCAATCAGAAACATAACCTGACATCCTTCGTCCTCAGGCGCTCCGTCCATAGAGCTGAAGGAGTTCATGGAGAGCGAGCAGGGCAGCGACATCAGCATCGTGGCCAAGATCCACGGCTGTCCGTTCCCCACACTCACCTGGTACAAAGCTCCCCCCCACAAGTCCGACGCCAAGGTGGAGGTTCAGTACGACGAGCACATCAACAAAATTGTGTCAGACGAAAGCTGCACGCTGCTCATCCAGCAGGGCAAGCGCCCCGACACCGGCCTGTACACGCTGGTGGCGTCCAACAGCCTCGGCAAGGCGTCCAAGGAAATGAGGCTCAACGTGCTCGGTAGGAACAAAAAGATCAGACCGAACCGATTCATAATGAATTATACTCCCATGAGTCATCCAGATAGGTCACCTCAGGTTTGGATAGTCTCTGACTTGTGTTGGTTCTCCAGGTCGACCAGGTCCTCCCTCTGCTCCCATTAAGTTTGAGGAGATCGGAGCAGAGAGGATCACGCTCTCCTGGCTGCCACCAAAGGACGATGGAGGCTCCAAGGTCACAAACTATGTCATCTGGAAGCGGGTGGCGTGCAGGACCAACTGGGTGCCTGTCACCAGCGAACCCAAAGACCGGATCTGGACGGTGGAGAGCCTGATGGAGGGACACGAATACGTGTTCCGGATCATGGCCCAAAACAAATATGGCGTCGGAGAGCCACTGGACAGTGAGCCTGAGGTCGCCCGGAACCTCTACAGTGAGTTGAGCTGTCGCACATTCTCTCAAACTGAGCTCAGTCGGTTTATTCGATGATAAAACCGTTTAAAACAGTCATATGATGAGTTCTAGTGTCTTGTGATGAAGTATATTTGATCTATTTATTTAAAAGTGATGGTAGATAAACAAACAGAAATGATGTCGGACAAGATGGGTCACATGACTCTGACCAGAACAAAAATATCTTCATCCTCTAACCTCTGGTACTTCCTGTCCTGCAGCCGCCCCTGGTCAGTGTGAGAAGCCCACGGTCACCAGCGTCACCATGGACTCCATGACGGTGAACTGGGAGGAGCCAGAGGACGACGGTGGCACCCCCATCATTGGCTACTGGCTGGAGCGTAAAGAGACCACAGGCAAACGCTGGACTCGCGTTACCCGCGACCCCATCCGTCCCATGAGCCTGGGCGAGTCCTTCGTGGTGAGCGGACTTATCGAGGGCTCCCAGTACCTGTTTAGAGTCTCTGCCATCAATGCTGCTGGACCGGGACTCACCAGCCCCCCCACAGACCCCATCTTTGCCAGAGACCCCATCTGTAAGTTGCATTCTGAAATCAAATACGTTCATGTTTTTAACACAGAGTGATATGTTAACCACCTATCTTCCTCTCCATTAGCTCCACCCTCTCCTCCAACCCCCAAGGTTTCTGATTGGACGAGGTGCACAGTGGACCTGAACTGGATCCCTCCCTTGAAGGACGGAGGCTCGAAGATCCTTGGCTACTGGGTGGAGTACAAGGAGGAGGGCACAGAGGCCTGGGTAAAGGTGAGAGGAAACAGTTAATTTCATCAACATGTGGTAAATTCTGCTCAGTCACATTTTCTGTTTTATTCATCTCTTTAGTTTCAAGTTGATTTCAAACAAAAATCATCTGAGATTAAAAATTCTTCTTCAGAATAAATGAAGAACATGTAAATCAAAGAGCTATGGGTTTTTATTGATTACTGTTGATAACCAACAGTAATTGATTATCAGTCATTTCTCAATAAATCAAAGATGCTGATATGAATTTGTTTTCCCTCAGGGTTGAACAATGTGATTAATATGTTGTTAGGAAATAATCTCAACCTAAGAAACTGAATGTTTGTGTTTTTCAGGCAAAGGAAACAGAAATTCGTGGCACTCGTTTGGTGATCACCGGTCTGAAGACTGGCGGTCAGTACCGCTTCAGGGTAACTGCCTTCAATGCTGCCGGTAATGGCGAGCCAGGTGAAGTCCCGGAGCTGCTCGAGGTCAACGACAGAACCAGTGAGTTGAGGGTCATGACTTTATTTCACTAATCAAATCCTTGTTCTCTCAACGAGAAGCAACCAGAGAAACAAATGGATGTTCTGTAATGTTGAATTTCTTCCCTTCAGTTGCTCCAGAAGTCGACCTGGATGCTTCGGTCAAGGAGAGGATGGTGGTCCACGCCGGCGGTGTGATCCGCATCATCGCCTACGTGTCTGGCCAGCCGTCCCCTGACGTTACCTGGAGTAGAGATGGAGCTGCGCTGCCCCCTGAGGCTATAGTGGAGACGACAGCCATCAGCTCATCTCTGGTCATCAAACCCTGCACCAGGAGACACTTGGGCGTTTATACACTGACTGCCAAGAACGCAGGAGGCGAGAAGACAAAGAATATCACTGTGGAAGTTCTGGGTGAGTTTCAGTTTTGCTGAGAATGAAATGTTTAGTGACATGGAAACAATGAAATGCTGTTTCTCTTTATTAAACCTGGTTGTCGTCCCTCAGACGTCCCTGGACCTGTTGGCATCCCCTTCACTGCGGAGAACCTGAGCACCGATTCCTGCAAGCTCAACTGGTTCTTCCCCGAGAACGATGGTGGCTCCCCCATCAGTAACTACATCATTGAGAAGCGTGAGTTTGAGCGTAAGGCCTGGACCTCGCTCTCCTACACCGCCAGCCGACAGAACGCCGTGGCTCATAACCTCACCCAGGGAAAGGCCTACTTCTTCAGAGTGGCTGCGGAGAACGCCATCGGCATTGGACGCTTCGTGGAGACTGCAGCTGAGGTTGTGGTCAAGGAACCCATGAGTGAGTTTACTTTATTAGATTAGTATCAATAAATAGGAACTTTTAAATAAATAACTGTTATCTATTTAAATTTAGCTGATAAATAAAAATTTGCGACAGAAAATAACAAAACCGGTCAAATAGCTCAAATAGTTCCGTCTTCAGAAATAAATGAAAAGATGTATTTCTTTCAGGTGTGCCTGAACGCCCTGAGGAGCTGGAGGTCACCAAGGTGACCAAGGACTTGATCAGCCTCACCTGGAAAGCACCCAAGTCTGACGGCGGCTCAGAGATCACCATGTACATCCTGGAGGCCCGTACGATTGGCAAAGACAAGTTCACCAGACTGACGAAGGAGAAGTTGATGGAGAGAAAATACAGCTTTGACGGCCTGAGGGAGGGCGATACCTACGAGTTCAGGGTCATCGCCGTCAATGAGGTCGGACCCAGTAAACCATCTTTCGGCACAAAACCAATCACGTGCAAGGACGAACTGGGTGAGGACTTAATAGGAACCGTCTTGTCTATTATAATTAGTTCTTTAATTGATTGACAGCAATCAGCTTCGGTTGATTTGATAGTCAACCGACAGACACTAAAATACTGCTGATCTGTTCCATTTGAAGCATTAGAGGAACTGAGGTCTCAGTAATAATACTGAACATGTTCTTATCTGAAAGAAACAAGCCTGTATTACAGCTAAAGCTAAAGCTAATTGAAAGATAAAGCTGCAACCAATGCTGACTGATTTAACTAAGGAACTGGACGGGACACCACAAGTATATGTAACAGATCAGGTCTTATTTTCTCTTGTGAAAAATGTATTGATCCAAAGTCCAAAAACAGACATAAACTTTAAGTATAGAATAAATATGTTTTTTTCCTCATTTATATAATAATAGCAAAACAGTGAATCAAAACAGAAGCCCAAAGAAAATGAAACTTCATCTGACTGTTCATTTTCTGTTCTTTCAGAGCCACCGACCATCGAGCTGGATTTCCGTGATAAGATCATTATCCGTGTAGGAGAGAGTTGCCTGCTGCAGGGACGCTACACCGGCAAACCTTCTCCGTCCATCATCTGGTATCGTGAAGACAAGGAGCTTAAGGCCGACCAACACATCATGTTTAAGAACACGCTAACCACCATGTCACTGGGCCTGATGAAGGCCCGGCGTGAGCACAGTGGCAGATACATGGTGGTGGTGGAGAACAGCACTGGATCCAGGAAGGGAGTCTGCAACATCACAGTTGTTGGTATGTATGGAGAAAACTTGTGAAGACAAACTAACAATAGATTGATAAAGATTCAGTGAATTGATGATCAATTTAGATAAGAAATAAAAGGGCTCCAAGAATAGATCCCTGTGGAACACCACATGTAGCTGTGTCATTCATTCCTATTGTTAGCTGCTGAAGCAGATACAAGTTGAAGCTTCTAATGAGTAACACAACCATTGACCACAACACAGATTCCTTATGTGGAGACTCTCTTTGTTTCGTTCCCACAGACCGTCCTACCCCTCCTGTTGGCCCTGTGGTGTTCGACGAGGTGCACAGGGAGTACATGGTCGTCTCCTGGAAGCCTCCTCTGGATAGTGGTGGTGTGAACGTCTCCAATTACATCATCGAGAAGAGAGACGTCAACCGAGATGCCTGGACCACGGTGACATCTGCCACGACCAAGACCGTTTGCAAGGTGGGTCCCGAGGGTTCAACCTTGAATTTATTCAGCTGTTGTGAAATCGGATCTTCAGGAGTCAAGTGTTTGTTCTGAAAAGCAGTTTGCTGAAATTGACAAATGAAGGTTATGTTTGTTTTTCTCAGATCCCGAAGCTGACGGAGGGCAAGGAGTACATCATGAGAATCTCTGCTGAAAACCTGTATGGCATCAGTGACCCACTTGAGTCTGAGGAGATGAGAGCCAAAGACCTCTTCAGTACGCTCTATTCACTGATGATAAACCTAATCTCTGAATTCAATAACTATTTTGGGAAGAATTGATCAATTCCTGAAAGTGAATGTGTAAACTCTCACTTACTGAATGTATTAAAAAGTCTGCATCCTTCTTGAATTCCTCTTTCTCCACTGACCACATTGTTTGTGTTCCTGTGACCTCCTGCAGGAGTCCCTGAGGCCCCTGAGATGCCCACAGTTCGGGAGGTGTATGCCACCAATGCTCTTGTGCTGTGGAACCGTCCTCGTGACGGAGGCAAGCCCATAATCAACTACATCCTGGAAAAGAAGGAGCCAGCAGCCAAGAGGTGGTCCAGAGCCACGAGAGACCCGCTGTACCCTGCCACTCAATACCAAGTCCAGGACCTAGTGGAGGGCTGCGAGTACGAGTTCAGGGTCATGGCTGAGAACGAGCTGGGAACTGGAGACCCCAGCGTCCCCTCCAAGCCAATCCTCGCCAAAGATCCTATTGGTCAGTGGGGCTCATGACAAAGATAGAAAATGTTTTGATGATTAAACATATTTAAATTATAAATGAGTGTTAATTTACTTGATATAAACAAATGTGTAAAGTGAAATAAATGCATTAATTCTAATTTTATAATTTTATTTTGTATTTATGTTTGTTATATTGGTGTGTTTATTCCTGCTGGAATTTCAAGATCAAATCCAGATACCTCAATAAAACAATAAACAACTGAACTAATTCTCTATAAAAAATCTTTAGTACAATTTTTTTTTTAATGATGTAGAATTTGATGACTTTTCAAATATATTTTTTACAACCGTAACAACATGTTACCAAATGTAATCTGTGATATTTATGTTGCGTTCACAGTGTGCCCTAGTCCTCCAGTGACCCCCGAGGCCTATGATAAGACCAAGGACTCCGTCAGCCTGAAGTGGCAGATGCCCCGCCATGATGGCAAGGGCAGGATATTCGGCTACATAGTTGAGTACCAGAAGCCGGGCAACGTAGAGTGGATTCAGGCCAATGAGACCCCAGAGCAGTGCCCCGACCTCCACTATGTGGCAACGGGTTTAAGTGATGGACAAGAATATTCTTTCAGGATCTTCACTGTCAATGCTGCCGGCAGATCTGACCCTGCCTACGTCAAACAGCCCATCAAAGTCCATGACAGAATGGGTAAGAGCTCTATTTGTTACTTTGGCATCAGTTTGTGAGGCACAAACAACTTTTTGTTTTCACCTCAAACTTGTGACAAGTCCAACCTACAGCATGTCATGTGGTTTGAAGTCTGTGTCCCTATTTTACTTTATATATCAACCAGTTTTAATACATTTGTTCCCATTTCTGTCCACAGAGGAGCCTGAGCTGCTGTTGGATGCTAACATGGCACGTGACCATCTGGCAATGCTAGGCACAGACATCACCCTAAGCGCCACCATTAAGGGTGTACCGACACCCACCGTTAGCTGGAAGAAGGACGATGGAGATGTTCCTTCTCACATCACTGTCGCTGTCACCGCCACTGGCAGCAAAGTCTTCATTCCCAAATGCGTCCGCCCAGACTCTGGGAACTACACCATCACCGTAGAGAATGCTGCTGGGAAGAAATCAGCAACTGTTGCTGTGCTGGTGTTGAGTAAGTGGACCACCCACCAACTGACAGACTGACAGTCTTTCTATTTACAATATTCAATTATGCATGAAATAAAAATGAACTGAGTTCAGAAAATGCCGTCTGTGAATTAAACTCAAACCCACTTTTGTTTCCATCAGATAAACCTTCTCCTCCCAGAGACCTGGTGATCTCTGAGGTGACTAGCGAGACTGCGTACCTGACATGGAAGGCTCCTGAGGACAATGGTGGTGCTGTCATCTCCCACTATGTAGTACAGAAGAAGGACGTGGCAGCAGAGCAGTGGGTTCCTGTCTCAGCAGGCAATAAGAAGCTGAGTCTGATGGCCTTGTACCTGATGGAAGGAACTCAGTACATGTTCAGGGTGGCTGCTGAAAACCAGTTTGGCAAAAGCGACTATTTGGTAACCAAGCAGCCCATCAAGGCTGTCGATCCACTGTGTGAGTAAAACTCAGAGCTGCATAAGTGTGTCTAATTTGACTTTTGGTGATTTTTTTAATTTAACTTTCATCACACAGACCAAAACAAAACATGCAACACAAACAACAGCATTAAAGATAATAATCACAGAGGACAAGAAAAGATATAGAAAAAGCCAGACTGTACAGAGGAATAATACAGCGTTACAGCCTATTCTAATCAATCATTCAGTAAAACCATAAAGCGTTGATGGATATAACGCAAAATTTGGGGTGTCATTTGGGAAATTTAAGATGAGGGTTAGGGTTAGGGTTAGGTCCCTGAGACTATTTCACTTTGAAACAACAAAACAACAAAACAAAATGAACCAATGGGAGCAGGTAGGATGATGAATGTCATCAGCAGTGATTCATTGAGTTTGAGAACATTTGTCAATATGTTTTTGCCGTCTCATCCTCAGAAATATCAGTCAGTTCAAAATGTACATCCACTAATAATCAGTGATTAATTGATCTTTCCTGGTCACCTCTCAGATCCTCCTGGTCCTCCCAAGAACCTGCACCACACTGATGCAGACAAGACAGAGGTGTGGTTGGAATGGGAGTGGCCTGACCGCACTGGTGGAAGTGAAATCACCGGCTTCATTGTGGAGCACCAGGAAGAGGGCCAGACTGACTGGGTCACCTTCAAGACCGTGAGCAACAACCATGCCCACCTCACCGGGCTGGTGGAGGGCAAGACTTACCGCTTCAGGGTCAAGGCTCAGAACGCCATTGGTGTGAGCCAGCCAGACACTACTATCCCTGTTACCTGCCAGGAAAAGACATGTAAGACACATGATTTGCATGAAGGTGTTTCTTAATGTGGAAGCTGCTCCTTTTTAATTTATAAGCCCAAAAACATTCTATATTTTAACTGGTTTGTTCTCTTCCAGTGCCGCCAACTATTGAAGTTGATGTGAAGCTCATTGAGGGTCTCGTTGTCAAAGCTGGCACCAACATTGTCCTCCCAGGCAAAATGACAGGCATTCCCATTCCTACTGCCAAATGGATGACAGATGGCAAAGAGTTAGTTTCAGAAGGCCACTATCACATTGAGACTGCTGGATCCTCCACCACCCTAAGTATCCCTGAGTCCAAGAGAGGAGACACTGGAGAGTACCTCCTCACTGTTTCTAATCCTTCAGGCAGCAAGACAGTTGCCCTGCATGTCACTGTCCTGGATGTTCCTGGTCCACCTATTGAACCCATCAATATCCTGGAGGTCACCCCTGAATACATGATGATTCAATGGAGGGCGCCTAAGGATGATGGTGGCACAGCCATCACTAATTATGTGGTGGAAAAGAAGGATGTGAAGAAACCATGGGAGCCCTGGTCTGTTGTTAGCTCCAGTGGCATGAGTACAAAGGCTAAGGTGTCCAGGCTGGAGAAGGGTCGTGAGTACATTGTTCGGGTCCGTGCAGAGAACAAGATTGGCATTGGTGCTGGACTTGAGAGTCCTCCTACTATTGCTAAGCACATGTTTAACCCTCCTGGTCCACCAGGCCCACCAGAGTGTTCTGATATTACAGAGAATGCTGTGACAGTAGAATGGTCCTTGCCCGACTATGATGGAGGAAGCCCCATCAGCGGCTATGTGGTTGAACGCAGAGAAATGACAGGAAAGTGGATCCGTGTCAACAAAACTCCAGTGCTGGACCTCAGATACAGAGTTTCTGGCCTGTTTGAAGGCAACAGCTATGAATTTAGAGTTTTTGCTGAGAACGTTGCTGGTATCAGTGAGCCTTCTCCCACCTCTCAGCCTATCAAGGCCACACGCGCTATCACCAAACCTGGCCCGCCTGGAAACCTTAAACTGAAGGACTGGAGCAAATCCTATGCTGAAATCTGCTGGACTAAACCCACAAGAGATGGTGGTAGTCCCATTCTTGGTTATGTGGTTGAGGTTCAGAAGTCAGGAAGTGCCCAGTGGGACAGAATCAACAAGGATCTCATCAAGATGTGTGCCTACAGAGTACAAGGCCTCATTGAAGGAATGGAGTACAGAATTCGCATCAGGGCCACCAACAAAGTTGGGGACAGTGAACCAAGGGAACTCCCTGAAACCATCTTGGCAAAGGACATCTTGGTTCCTCCAGAAGTTGTTGTTGACATTTCCTGTCGTGACTCCCTGACAGTCAGGGCAGGTCAGATCATCAGTTTGATCTCAAGGGTGAAGGGCAGACCGGATCCCGAGATCACATGGACCAAGGATGCCAGAGTCTTGTCTAGGGATAAACGCACTGAAATGACCAATAATTACCCTCTGTGTGAACTTGTAATCGCCGAGGCAGTCAGGTCAGACTATGGTAAATACGCAGTTGTTGCCAAGAACAGCAGTGGACAGGCACAGGCCACAATTATTGTTAATGTTCTGGACACACCAGGAGCTTGCCTGAACCTGAGAGTGGCTTATGCAACCAAGAAATCCTGCATGGTGTCCTGGGAGAACCCTGAGGACAACGGAGGCACTGAGATCACTCAGTACATTATTGAGTGCCGTCAGCCAAGCCAGAGAGGTTGGACGGTGGTCTCCAGTGACTGCACCAAGCGTCAGATAAAGGCTCCTCTCACTGAGGGCTGTGAATACTTCTTCCGTGTCAGTGCAGAAAACAAGATCGGTGCTGGTCCACTTACTGAGTCCAAGACACCAGTGCTGGCAGTTGATCCAATTGAGAAGCCAGGCGAACCCATTGACTTCCATATTTCTGAGATTGGCAAGACCTTCTGCTTCCTCAAGTGGAGGAAGCCAGATTACGATGGCGGTAGCCGTAACCTAGGTTACCACATTGAGAAAAAACCAAAGGAGGCTGAGGAGTGGGAGAGACTGCACAAGGGTGCCATTAAGGAAACTTACTTCATGGCTGACAGATGTATCGAGAACCAGATCTACATGTTTAGAGTTCAGACTAAGAATGAGGGAGGGGAGAGCAACTGGGTGACCACACCTGAGGTCCTTGTTAAGGAACTGCTTGTGGAGCCTGAGATCAAGATCAAACTTGATGGAACCCTCATTGTCAAGGCAGGAGACTCCATTCCTATCGAGGCAATAGTGAAGGGTAAACCACAGCCTGATGTCAAATGGACCAAGGATGAAAACACAGAGGAGATTAAGAAGGGCCCCAAGCTTCAGATCGAAACAGGGGCGGACTTCTCAAAGCTGCTACTTACCAATGCCAGGCGCACTGACAGTGGCAAATATGTTGTGTCTGCTTCCAACAGTGCAGGAACCTGCTCTGCTCTAGCCAAGGTCAATGTACTGGATAGACCAGGCCCCATCAGGGATCTCAAGGTGTCTGGTATCACCAATGACCGGTGCCATCTGGCCTGGGAAATTCCAGAGGATGATGGTGGCTGTGATATCTACAACTACATCATTGAGAAATGTGAGACCAAGAAAGGAATCTGGTCCGTCCACTCCAACGCTGTTATCACAAATAAAGCTAAAGTTACTCGCCTTACAGAGGGTAATGTGTATATCTTCAGAGTTCGTGCGGAGAATAAAATGGGTCCTGGTCCTGCGGTGCAGAGTGAGACCATTGTCGCTGGCACCCAGTTCAGTGTACCTGATGCTCCCGAAGCACCAGAAGTCACCAAGATTGCCAAGGAGGAGATGACTGTGGAGTGGTTAGAGCCAGAGAAAGATGGAGGAAAGCCAATCACAGGTTATCTGTTAGAGAAGAGGGAGGAACATGCCGTTAGGTGGTCTCCTGTAAACAAAGATCCACTCCCTGGAACTCGTTCCACAGTGGCCGGACTCCTGCCTCTCCATGACTACCAGTACAGAGTCAAGGCTGTCAATGAAATTGGCATTGGCAGCCCAAGCAAGCCTTCACGTGCCATCACTGCCAAAGATACAGTTGGTATGTAACCAATAGCAATGTTGACATTATTTTAACATTTGTTTTTAATGTAGTTCATGTTCTTTGCCATGGACAAAATCAATGGCTTCATGTTCACTCATCCATATGTCTTCTTACAGAACCTCCTGCCCCTCCAACCAACTTGAAAGTCCTTGACAGCACCAAGTCAAGTTTCACCCTAGGCTGGACCAAGCCTTTATCTGATGGTGGAGCTCCCATTGTTGGCTATGTTGTGGAGATGAAGATGCAGGGAGCTGCCAAGAAAGGAGATGATGGTTGGAAAAGGTGTAACGTAGCAGCTCAGCTGGTCGTGTGTGAGTTCACAGTCACAAGTCTGGATGAGAAGCTTGTCTATGAATTCAGAGTGTCAGCTCAGAACCAGGTGGGCATGAGCCTGCCCTGCAACATGGAGGGTGCTGTGATCCCCAGAGAGATTCTAGGTGAGGACTTCATCAAATTGTCATTGTTTTAAAGGAAACCAGGTGACATCTCAAGTGTACCTGGGATGGTGTGGAACCTCTAATGTTAAAACTACTAGATCACATTAGCTTTTGAGTTTGACTTCTGACACCTACACTCTTTTACCAACAGAGGCACCAGAGATTGACTTGGATGCTAACCTAAAGCAGGGACTGACAGTAAGAGCTGGCTGTCCCATCAGGCTGTGTGCCACCATTAGAGGCAGACCATATCCCAAAGTAACTTGGAGAAGAATGGGCATTGACAACGTGTTCAGGAGGGGAAAAGTTGACATCATCGACACTATGACCTTCATGGTCATCGCCGATAGCACACGTGACGACACGGGCAAATATTCCCTGACTCTGCAGAGCCGTGCTGGGGAGAAGGCTGTGTTTGTCAACGTTAAGGTTCTAGGTTAGCTATGCTTTTTTTGAGTAATTAATGTTCAAATCACAAAATGAGCCATTTTCAGTTCAATCAAACAAAATCTCAACAAAATCTAAATGTCATCATCTGTTTGTTTCTGACAGACACTCCTGGACCTGTAATGAATCTGGAAGCAACCGACATTAAACAGACATCCGCCATGTTGTCCTGGAGTCCTCCGGAGAGCAATGGTGGAAGTGATGTCACTCATTATATTGTTGAGAAGCGTGAGATTGATCGTAAGACATGGGCAACTGTCAAGGCTGAAGTTCAAGGGGACAAGATTCCCTTCAAAGTCAGTGGCCTGGTTCCTGGAACTGAGTACAACTTCAGAGTCACAGCTGTCAATGAGTATGGTTCTGGTGTTCCCCGAGCCACACCCACTTCCTACCTGGCTTCTGATCCTGTCAGTAAGTATCCTCATCACACGACACCGGGCCTTAGAACTCATACAGCTGCTCACTGTGCTCAGTTGTTTATTTTCTTGATCATCAGTCTTCTGAAACATTTAAACACACCTATCTGATTTTGTTTTTTCAGGCAAGCCAGATCCTTGTGAAAAGATCGAGGTTCTGGAGATCACTAAGAACAGCGCCACAGTTGGCTGGGTCAAGCCTGCGAGCGACGGTGGTGCCAAGATCGATGGTTACATAATTGAATATATTGAGGTCAAACCTCCTCCACCAGCTCCAGCACCTTTGGAGGTTTGTTGTGTGATCAAAATACCCTAACTTGATTTGCCAGATATTCACGCTCTCATATAATTTTGCAGCACAACCTTCTTTCTTATTATTGTATAAATGTGAGGTATGAGTCATTAATCTACAATGCTCAATTTGCCACAGCTTGCAGAAGGAGAGGAGGCTCCTCCACCACCTCCTCCACCTCCAGTGGAAGAGGAAAAAGAGGAGGAAGAGCCTGAAAAGGAGGTGTGGAATGCATACACAACTGTGAAAGGTCTGACAATCAGCATCAGTGGCCTGAAGGAGGGCAAGAGGTACAAGTTCAGAGTAGCTGCCAAGAACATCATGGGCATAAGCTCATTCACCGAGACGAGGGAGCCAGTCGAGATCAAGGAACAGATGTGTAAGTTGTTTTGTCTGATTAATAAGGGATCATTAAGACGTAGTTTTGGCCATTATCCCACGATACACCTCAAGATAGACACTCAGCTCCCCCAGATAGTCTGTAACTTCTCATGTCTTGACCTGCAGTGGAACCAAAAATTGTCATGCCGGAGATGGTGAGCGCCAGAGCCGGATCTAAGCTCAGAGTGGAGGCTCTGGTTTCTGGAAAACCTTCCCCAGTTTGCAAGTGGATGCGTAGTGAAGATGCAGTTATCCCCTCCAGTCGTCTGGCAGTGCACCAGTCTGGCAACCTATGTGTCCTGATCATCAAAGATGTCTCCAGGACTGACAGTGGCGAGTACAGTCTGATGGCTGAGAACAGCTCTGCAAAGGTTGTGGAGTCCCTGAAGATCATCATCAGAGGTCCGTGTCACCCGCATGTGGGAAATTAAAGTAATTTACATTTTGACACTCCGCAATAGAAAAAATGACTTATCTGATTTCTTTGTGTTTCAGATATCCCCGGTCCACCTGAAGGCCCCGTGGTCATCAGCGACATTGACTCTGATGCCTGCTCCCTGTCCTGGAACAAACCACTGGAGGATGGAGGAACCAACATCACCAACTATGTGGTAGAGAAATGTGATGTGAGCAGAGGTGACTGGATGACGGCTCTCTCTTCCTGTCCAAAGACCAATTGCAGGCTTGGAAAACTCATTCCTGGAAAAGAATACCTCTTCCGCATTCGTGCTGAGAACCGCTTTGGCGTGTCGGACCCCATTCAGTCTGACAGGATGGTTGCCAAATTCCCCTTCGGTAGGTTTAAATTACATATTTTACTCGATTTAGATACAAGCCTTTGTCTAAAGTTAACCCGTTTTACATCAATTTGTCTGTTTTGTTGTCACAAGTTGTCCCCAGTGAGCCCCTCAACTGCCGCATCAACAAGACCAACAAGGACTGCATGTTCGTGGCCTGGGATAAGGCAGAGAGTGATGGAGGCAGTCCCATCACAGGTTACTACATTGAACGTAAGGAGAGGAACAGCCTGTTGTGGGTGAAGGCCAATGACACAGTTGTCCGCACCACCGAGTACCCATGTGCTGGCCTCATTGAGGGCCTGGAATACACCTTTAGAGTGTCCGCCATCAACCGTGCAGGCCAGGGCAAACCAAGCAAGAAGACTGACTTTGTCACTGCCAGAACACCCATTGGTATGTTTGCTGCCAGCACCTATGCAACAATCTTTTTGTATTCATTTTATTTACTTTTCTTAACTTCTGCTCATGTTCTCTTTGTGTCACAGACACGCCAGGCAAACCTGAGATCCTGGATGTAACCAAGAACTCTGTCACTCTGGTTTGGACCCGTCCCAAGAATGATGGCGGGAGTAAGATAATTGGCTACTATGTTGAGGTTATGCGAGTGCCAGGAGACACCTGGATCCGCTGCAACACCAGCAGTCAGAATGTACCAAGGGAGGAGTATACGGTTACTGGTCTGGAGAGAGATCTGGACTACCAGTTCAGAGTCATTGCCAAAACTGCTGTCAACATAAGCAAACCATCTGAGCCCACAGACCCTGTCCTGGTCTGTGCTGAGAACGGTGAGGTTTTTATTTAACAATGTTACTGTCTTATAAATTTTACCACCAAAAGATTTGACTTTAAAAGAAAGTAGAGCTGAGCATAACACTAATTCATCTTATCTTTAAACACAGTTCCTCCCAGAGTGGAGCTCAATGCCAGGATGCAAAAAGGTTTTAAGGTGAAGGCTGGAGCCACAGTCCTCCTGGAAGCTGAGGTGTTTGGTAAGCCCTTGCCCAGAGTGACCTGGAAGAAAGGTGACGACAGCTTGAAGTCAGGCGAAGGCCAGGTCATCACCCAGCAGAGGAATCACTTCCAGCTTGAGATGACAGGAGTCACCAAGGAACACACAGGGACTTACACAATCCTGGCTGAGAACGCCAGTGGCTCCAAGACTGCTGAGATTGAAGTCAACGTTCTGGGTGAGTACTGGCCTCTTTTCTTTAGGGATGTTTTCTATTTACTTTAATAATCTGTCAACTGTATTCTACGTGATGTACCCACCACTTCACCAATCAGCATGTTGTGTTCAGTTGGCTTATACCATGAATATTTTGTGTCCTTAGACGTGCCTGGCCCTCCTGTTAGTTCCAAATACACTGAGGTGTTGGCCACCAGTATGAAACTGTCGTGGGAGCCACCTTTGAAAGATGGTGGTGCCCCCATCAATGGCTATATTGTGGATAAGCGGGAGACCAGCAGACCTAACTGGGCCCAGGTCTCCACCAAGATCAAGGGTGATGTCCTTGAGTTTAACGTTGAGAAGCTGATCGATGGTCACGAGTACCAGTTCCGAATCCGTGCTGAGAACATGTGGGGAGTTGGAGACCCCATCATAACAAACCCTGTCATTGCCAAGAACCCATTTAGTAAGTCATTACCAGCATTTTGTCTGGTCAGTCAAGAACCGTAGCAAGTAGTGCTACAATTTCAATGTAATTTCAAACTTGAACAACTGAACTCTGGTTTCACCAACAGCTGTCCCTGGTTCTTGTGAGGCCCCAGTGATCACCAACGTGACCAAAGATTGTATGACTGTGAGCTGGAAGGAGCCTGCTGATGATGGAAAGACCATCGTCCTGGGCTACATGCTGGAAAAGAAAGAGGCAATGGAGTTGCACTGGACAAAGCTGAGCAGGAAGCCTCTGACAGAGAGGACCCTTGATATTACAGGCCTCACAGAGGGAGCGGAGTATGAGTTCAGAGTCACTGCCCTCAACATTGCAGGGCTTGGCAAACCCAGCGAACCCTCTGCTGGCACCACTGCACAGAACCCCATCAGTAAGTCCCATCATTTCTGAAAATCTTACACAGTTGTAGCTTAAGAAGGTATTGCATGTAGTGTACAATCCTAGATGTAACCTAAACTGGATTAATGTGCTCTTCCCTAGCTCCGCCCGGCCCTGTTGTGAATCCCAGTGTGAAGGACACCTCCCAAAGCGCCATCAGTCTCAACTGGACTGCTCCTGCCAACGATGGCGGAAGCCCCATCATCGGATACTTGCTGGAGTGCAAGCGAACTGATACAAAAGACTGGATCCGCTGCAACGTCCCCAGGAACCTGCAGGACACCAGCTATGTCATTCAAAACCTCATTGACAATGCTGAGTACCAGTGTCGCATCACGTCCGTCAACAAGGTTGGCTTCAGCGAGCCAGTTGAAGTACCTGGCAAACATGTTGCCAAGGACATCGTTGGTACGTATACAAACATTTTAATTTATTAAATTTACAAGATTTTAAGTTTTTATTCATCAAAACGTTACTTTGCCTCTGCCCGGAGACATTAAGTTTTGGGTTGTCCGTCCCTCTGTCTGTCCGTCCGTCCATAGTGCGACTTATTCGTAGTTAGCTGGTTTATGTAAGATTATGAAAACTAACTAAATAATTTGAGCTTTCTATCATCATGTTAGCCTGGTCAGTGAGACCGTGTTTGAATTAACAGGCTCTCTATCGACTTCAGGTCTTTGCAGTCATAATAAGTCATTTCTAAAACTGTCCTCTGTGTGTTTTGTTGTAGTTCTTCCAGAGGCGGAGCTGAGTGCAGAGCTAAAGACGCTCTTGGAGCTGCGCGCTGGCACCACCATGAGGCTGCAGGCCACCATCAAGGGTCGTCCCACTCCCAAGATCACCTGGGCCAAAATGAACACCAACCTCAAGGACCGCCAAGGCATCATCATCAAGTCCACTAACACTGACACCATGGTGATGGTGGAGAATATCAACAGATATGATGGTGGCAAATACATTCTGAACCTGGAGAGTTCGGCTGGCATGAAGATGTACACCATTGTTGTCAAGGTTATAGGTTAGTGAAGGACATGAACTACTCAGAAACAGCACTAAGCTGATACATGAAATGAAAATTGGGCTTAAGTTGATACATTTTGAAAGTTTTGTTGTATTTCAACAGACACTCCTGGACCTCCAGCCAACCTGGTGGTGAAGGAGACATCCAAAGACAGTTCTTCCATCTACTGGGACCCTCCTATGATTGATGGTGGCCACGAAATCACACACTACATTGTGCAGAAGCGTGATACTGAGAGGAAGTCCTGGTCCATCGTCTCCGACAACTGCACCAAGACAGAATTCAAGGTGCCAGACCTGGATGCTGGACGATCCTACTACTTCAGAGTGTCAGCAGTCAACCAGCTTGGTACCGGAGAGTTCTGCGAAACAGCCGATTCAGTCAGAGCAACAGGTGAGTTTGACGATAGCAGATTTTGTTGTTGGATGTCCTTTGTTTATTGATCTAGCAAATATTATTCTCACTTTGTTCATATTCACTTTTCTCAGAGGAGCCTGGGCCTGTCATGGACTTCAAGACCCTGCTGGTAACTAAACACTCTTGCACTCTAAGCTGGAAGAAACCACTCACCGATGGTGGCAGTCGCATTACCTGCTATGTGGTGGAGGTTCTCAATGGTGATGACAAGTACAAGGAGCTAATGAGGTCCAAGAATATGCAATACAGCGCCAAAGACTTGGTGGAGGACAGAGAGTACAACTACAGAGTCAAGGCTGTTAATGACTCAGGAGAGAGTTCTGCCAAGGAGCTGAAAGTGGTTGCTAAGGACCAGATCAGTAAGTGTTTTTATTTATGAAACTTTCAGACAGAAAGCTATTAGGAAATTAGTTTATTATATATAAAAAAAAAAAAATCTTTCCGTCTGCAGTTCCTCCAAGCTGTGACTTGAGGGAGCTTCCCAACATGTGCTATATTGCCAAGGAGGGCAGCACCGTCCGTCTGAAGATCCCAATCATTGGCAAACCTACACCCAAGGTCTCCTGGAAGAAGGGAGATGATGAAGATCTGACAGACACTGGCCGAGTTTGTGCGGAGTCCTCTGCGGTCAACACCACCCTCCTGATCAGGGACTGTCAGAGGAGTGATGCCTCCAAGTATACCATCACCCTGAGAAACAGTGCTGGAAGCAAGGAGTCCACCATATTCATCAGGTAGAGATAATATTATACCAGGGCATGTAATACAACATAACAAATATGTTGCTTGGAAAATACTGGTAACAATTAACTAGATAACAAAAAGTATGAGCAATGTATTGTATTTTACCTGTCTCCTTTTAGGGTGGTGGGTAAACCTGGCATCCCTATTGGACCCATGAAGTTCAAAGAGGTTACTGCCGATGGCGCCACACTGAAGTGGGCCGTTCCCAAGGACGACGGTGGCTCAGAGATCACCAACTATGTCCTGGAAAAGAGAGACTCCGTTACCAATATGTGGGTGACTGTGTCCTCCTCTGTGGAGACCAACTCCATGAGAGTGACCGGTCTCCATGAAGGCACAGAGTACATCTTCAGAGTCTGTGCTGAGAACAAATATGGGTTTGGAGAAGGACTCAAGTCTGAGCCCATTGTTGCTAAACATCCATTCAGTGAGTTACCATCACATGCAATATATTGAATATGCTAAGGATGTTAAAGTGTTGAATTTTAGTTTTTTCTGACTGTTGTATTTTCACTGTTTTTCCACAGACGTTCCTGATGCTCCTCCTCCTCCTCAGGTCATGAGCATGCGTCACAACTCAGCTTACCTGGCCTGGTCTGACCCCAGGAAGACAGGAGGATCTCCCATCACAGGTAGAGTCATCTTGAACACTATCTTGTAGTTACTCTATGTTACTTCTTGTATTATTTGACAAGCATTTTATCTTCACTATAAAACTTTAATTGATATTGATATGATCTGTGTGTGACATGTGAACTTATTATGGATTTTCTTCTACACCTTTGGTACTACATTCAGGTTACCATGTTGAGTTCAAAGAGAGGAACAGTATGTTATGGAAGAGGGCGAGCCCAGCTGCCTTAAAGATGAGGGAACACAAAGTCACCGGGTTTACTGAAGGCTTGGAGTACGAGTTCAGAGTCATGGCAATCAACCTGGCTGGCATTGGCAGACCGAGCGCTCCCACTGATCCACAGGTGGCCCTGGATCCCATTGGTGGGTGTAAAACTTCTAAAAGTGGCTTTCAAATATAATAAATTACAAATTATGCAAATGTATAAAACTGCATTCATTCTTATATCCATATCTTTAGATGCTCCTGGTAAACCTGATCTCATCAGCATCACTAGGAGCTCCGTGACACTCCAGTGGACGGAACCACAGTTCGATGGAGGCCACAGGCTGACTGGCTACATTGTTGAGAGGCGCGACCTACCGTCTAAGATCTGGGTCAAGGCCAATAATGTGAATGTTGTGGATCCTGCATTTACTGTCACCGAACTGCAGGAGGGCTGCAAATATGAGTTCAGGATCAGGGCGAAGAATGCAGCTGGTGCTCTTAGCCCACCTTCCGAGCAGACAGATACAATCATCTGCAGAGATGAATATGGTGAGATGATTGCATAAAACACTGTTAAAACCATCAGTGAGACAATGTTCCACTGAGGTAGAGGCTCTGTATACTGCTTGAATAATTAAATGGTTCCTATTTCCTCCAACAGCGGCGCCAACCATTACTATTGATGCTCAAGTGTTGGAGGGTCTGACTGTCCGAGCCGGAGATACCATTGTCATCACTGCCACAAGCATAGATGGCAAACCTGCTCCAACCTCATGCTGGTCAAAGGGAGGAAAGTACTTCAAACCCTCGGACCTTGTTCATATTGAGAACACTGCAACTTCCTCTACTCTGTCCGTCAAATATGCCAGCAGGAAGGACACAGGGGAATACATCATAACTGCCAGTAACCCCTTCGGTGTAAAGGAGGAAACTGTCAAGGTCAAAGTTCTGGATGTTCCTGGTACTCCTGGGCCTATTGAATGCACTGGTGTCTCTTCTGAAAAGGTCACTCTTACATGGGCATCTCCAAATGAGGATGGAGGCTCTCCTATCAAATATTACACCCTGGAGAAGAGGGAAACCAGCCGCCTGCTCTGGACTGTTCTGGAAGAAAAGGTCATTGACTGTCACTATGTAGCCACCAAGCTCATCCAGGGCAACGAGTATTTCTTCAGAGTCTCTGCTCTGAACCAGTATGGTGCTAGTGAGCCATCTCACTCTGAGGCCGTCAAGATGGTTGATAGATTCGGTATGAACAGTTTATATTCTTTACTGCTTCTTTCATTCTGAATTTGGGTTTATTAACCACTGGAAGAATACGTACAAGTAAGATTTATTCATGTGTTTCTTTTATCAAAACCTTTAGGGCCTCCTGGTCCACCATCCAAACCAGAGGTTGAGAAAGTGGATGGACATTCCGCCACTGTCACCTGGAGGAGACCAACTGAGGACGGCGGAAGTGATATCATAGGTTACTGTATTGAGAAGAAGGAGAAAAAGGCTATGAGATGGATCAGGGCCTCAAAGAAATCTATTGCCGAGCTGAGTTATGAAGTCACTGGTCTGACTGAAGGCCTGGAGTATGAGTTCCGTGTTTTTGCTGAGAACAAAGCTGGCTTTGGAGAGCCAAGTGAAACATCTATGCCTGTTAGAACAATAGTTGCTGTCTGTAAGTAAAAAAGTATTTCATCTGTAAACAAAACACTGGCCATAAAACACACATATTCAATTATTCAATTATGTTCAGATAATTAAATGAAGCCGTATTTACAGAATGTTGTATTCAGTTTTAAAAGACTAACCAATTATTTTATATTTGGTAGATTTGCCTGGACCTCCAGTCAATCCAAGAGTCACAGACACAACAAAGACCACTGCCACCCTGAACTGGGGAAAACCTCTCGATAACGGCGGTTGTGACATCACTGGATATGTAATTGAGCACAAAAAGGAAGGCTCAGAAGAATGGGTCAAGGATACCCCTTCATCTCTACTTAGAATAACCGAATTTGTTGTTCCCGAGCTGGAAACCGGTGTAAAATACCACTTTAGAATTAGTGCTGTGAATGCTAAGGGGGCAGGTGAACCTGCCAAAACTCAGGAACTGATGGAAATTGTGGAGCGTGCAGCTGAGCCAGATTTGGAGCTAGATATTGAGATGAGAAGAACCCTCGTCGTTAGGGCTGGCTGCTCCATCCGCCTCTTTGTGCCAATCAAGGGACGTCCTACACCAACAGTCAGCTGGACTAAGGAAGGTGGCCCTGTCCCACGTGCAGTCATTGACAGCACTGAATCATTTACAATGCTGATCATTCCTGAGAGTTCAAGGATTGATGCAGGCAAATATCAGCTTACTCTTGAAAACTCAAGTGGTAAGAAGAGTGCTGATATACATGTGAGAGTTCTGGATTCTCCTGGACCCCCACTAAATCTAAAACCAATCAAGATTGACAAAGACAGCATTACTCTCCAGTGGGAGATGCCTCTCATTGATGGTGGAGCCAAGATCACTAGCTATGTCATCGAGAAGAGAGAATCAACACGAAAGGCCTTTGCTACTGCTATTACAAATTGCCCACACACTTCAGTCAGGATCAGTGAACTGGGTGAAGGCTGTGAGTACTATTTCAGAGTATCTGCCGAGAACGAGTATGGTATTGGTGAACCAGTCGAAACTGCAGATCCAATCCGTGCATCCCAGGCACCAACTCCTCCAGAGAGTATTATCCCTACTGATATCACCAAGAGTTCTGTGAGCCTGGCATGGACTAAACCCAAGCACGATGGTGGAAGCAGAATTACAGGATATGTCCTGGAAGCCCAGAAGAAGGGAACTGATCAGTGGGCCCATGTAACAACAGCCAAGTGCATGGATTTCACAGTAAAAAATCTGAATGAGAATGAGGAGTACATTTTCCGAGTAATGGCTGTCAACCTGTCGGGCAGAAGCACCCCACGTGAGAGCAAACACATAGTTGTTAGGGATTCCACAATAGTGCCTGAGTTTGACCTGCGCGGCGTGTGTCATAAGACTGTTATTGCTAAAGCTGGAGATGAAATCAAAGTAGAAATCCCAGTTATGGGACGTCCTAGACCTACTGTCTCTTGGCAGAAGGATGGTGCAGCCCTGAAGCTCACACAGAGAACCAATGTGGAAACCACTTCTGCTACTGTTATCCTTAGCATCAATGAATGCAATAGAGCAGACAGTGGTGTATACACCATGACAGGAAAGAACATTGTTGGTTCTGTGACAGATAACATCACTGTGAAAGTACATGATGTACCTGGGCCACCCAAGGGACCAGTTAACATTGTGGAAATATCCCGTACAAATTGCATATTTGCATGGGACCCTCCTGAGAATGACGGAGGTGTTCCAATTAATAATTATGTGGTTGAGATCAGAGATACAACTTCCCAAACGTGGACAGAGCTGTCTTCTACTATCATCCGTACCATGTTCAAAGCCATTCGGTTAACCACTGGTTCAGAATACCAGTTCAGGGTAAAGGCTAAGAACAGATACGGTGTTGGACCTCCCATCACATCAGAGGCTGTGGTGGCAGCTTATCCATTTAAAGCCCCAGGACCTCCTGGTACTCCAAATGTTGTTGCATTCACCAAGGACTCTATAACAATAGGCTGGAATGAGCCTGTGTCTGATGGTGGAAATGAGGTCATTGGTTATCATGTTGAAAGGAAAGAAAGAAGCAGCATTACATGGCAAAAGATCACCAAGAGTATTGTGAAAGGAAACATCTTTAAATCAACCGGGCTTGAAGCTGGAGGAGCCTATGAATTCCGTGTCATGGCTGAAAACATGGCAGGCATTGGTAAGCCCAGCAAGGCCTCCGAAGCAATACTGGCCTTGGACCCAGTAGACCCACCAGGCCAACCTCTACCAATATTTGTCAATAAAAATGTCATCACTATTCAGTGGACAAAGCCTGAGTATGATGGTGGATTCAAAATCACTGGCTACACAGTGGAGAAGAGAGAACTGCCGACTGGTCGCTGGAGCCGAGCCAATTTCACCAACATCATTGAGACGGCATTCACTGTCAGTGGACTGACTCAAGATGCGTCCTACGGGTTCCGTGTCATAGCCAGAAACTCCGCAGGAGCAGTTAGCATTCCATCTGAGCCTTCAGACCCAATCATGTGCACAGATGACATAATTGAGCCACGCATTATGGTTGATGCCATCTTCAAAGACGTTGTTCCCCTGAAGGCAGGAGAGTCCTTCAAGCTTGATGCTGACATAGCTGGTCAGCCAACACCATCTATGGTTTGGACCAAGAATGGAAAAGAGGTTGAGAACACAATGAAACTGGGCGTTAAGTTCACTGAACTGACAACCACGCTGACCAACAAGGACTCTATCAGATCAGATGGTGGAGAATTTGTTTTGACTGCCACTAATGTTGGTGGATTTGCAAAGCACATATTTAATGTTAAAGTGCTTGACAGACCAGGGCCACCTGTTGGACCTCTTAAGGTAACTGATGTCACAGCTGATAACTGCGTACTGACCTGGGCTCCACCTGCAGATGATGGTGGTGCCAGGATTGAAGGATATGTGATCGAAAAGCGTGAGTCAAGCAGACTGGTTTGGACTAATGTGGCTTCAGACCTGAAAGTAACACAACATACGGTGACGAAGCTGCTCAAAGGGAATGAATACATCTTCAGAGTTATGGCAGTGAACAAATACGGAGTTGGCGAGTCTCTTGATTCAGAATCCACTGTTGCAGACAACCCATATGTGGTTCCAGATCCTCCAGAGAATCCTGAGGTGACAGCTATCACTAAAGATTCAATGGTTGTTATGTGGCAAGCTCCCAAGAGTGATGGCGGAACTCCCATCACTAACTACAATATTGAAAGGAAAGACAAAATAGGCCTTCGCTGGGTCAAATGCAACAAGAGGAAGGTCAAAGATCTTCAGTTCAGGGCAGGGGGCCTTGTTGTCGGACATGAATATAAATTCAGAATAATTGCAGAGAATGCTGCTGGAGTTAGCACACACAGTGTCTCCAGTCCATTTTACAAGGCAACGGATGCACTCTACATACCAGGGCCTCCATGCAACCCTAGAATCCTGGACACAACCAGGTCCTCAATTACTGTTGCCTGGAACAAACCTGTATACGATGGAGGCTCTGACATCACTGGCTACATAGTAGAAACCTGCATCCCATCTGAAAAGGAGGAGGAGGAGGAATGGACCATTGTGACACCCAAAGAAGGTCTCCTAGCCACCTCATTCACCATTATTAACCTGAAAGAGAACCAGGAGTACAAGATCAACGTTTCTGCTCTCAACAGTGAAGGAATTGGAGAGGCAGCATCTGTACCTGACAATGCCAAGGCAGAGGACAGGCTCCTTCCACCTGAAATTAATTTGGATGCTGATCTTCGCAAAGTTGTCAGTCTTAGAGCTTGCTGCTCTCTCCGACTCTTTGTGCCTATCAGAGGCAGACCGTGTCCTGAAGCTAAATGGACCAAAGGAGATGGTGAGGCTATTGAGAGGGCAACCATTGACAGCACAACATCATATACATCACTTGTAATTGAAAATGTCAACAGATTTGACAGTGGAAAATATAATCTTACAGTTGAAAACAGTTCTGGCTCCAAGACAGTTACAGTCCAAGTCAGGGTGCTTGATACACCCAGTGCCCCACAGAACCTGAAGATTACTGCTGTAACAAAAGAAGCTGTCTCTCTGACTTGGGATCCACCAGTGAATGATGGAGGAGTAAAGATTAAGAACTATATTGTTGAAAAACGTGAGTCCACAAGGAAAGCATATGCCACAGTCAATGCTCTCTGCCACCATACCACCTTCACAGTTGACCACCTCCTGGAAGGATGCAACTATTACTTTAGAGTTCTGGCTGAGAATGAATATGGCGTTGGTCTACCCATTGAGACCGGTGAATCAGTTAAAGTGTCTGAAAAACCACAGCCACCTCGCAAAGTCTCTCTTAAGGATGTTACCAAAAATAGTGTGACTCTCTCTTGGGAGAAGCCAGAGCAGGACGGTGGCAGCAGAATAGGCTGTTATGTTGTTGAGATCCAGCCTAAGGGTGTTGACAAGTGGACCCAGGCTGTGATTGTAAAGGAAACAGAAGCTACAATTAGTGGACTCAATGCAGGTGAAGAATACATGTTCCGTGTAGCAGCAAGAAATGAGAAGGGTACAAGTGACCCACGTCAAATTGGAGTGCCTGTGATTGTCAAAGATCTTGTGATTGCACCTGTTGCCAAAATGTTGTTCAACACATTTAGTGTGTTGGCAGGAGAAGACCTGACAGTGGATGTTCCATATGTTGCACGTCCCAAAGCAGCTATATCCTGGGTAAAGAACGGTCAGCCTATGAAGAGAACTACCAGAGTCAACTTTAGTTCAACAGACACGTTGCTGAACCTCAAAATAAAAGAGGCTACCAAAGATGACATCGGACAGTACCTCATTACTATTAGCAACACAGCAGGAGAGACAACTGCAATCATTGGCATTGTTGTTCTTGACAAACCCGGCCAGCCAGGTGGTCCAGTTCAGGTAGAGGAGGTCACTTCTGACAGTGTAACTATCTCCTGGAACCCACCAGAATATGATGGTGGTTGCACCATCAAAAACTACATTGTGGAAAAGAGAGACACATCCACAACTAACTGGATGGTTGTTTCTCCTAACCTTGCACGGACAAAAATCAAGGCAAGCCGATTGAAGACTGGCTCTGAGTACCAGTTTAGAATCACAGCAGAAAACAGATATGGAAAAGGCCCAACTCTTCAGTCAGATAGTATTGTTGCACAATATCCATACAAGCTCCCAGGGCCCCCAGGAACACCATCCATTGCAGCCTGGACCAAGGACAGCATGGTTGTGATCTGGAACGAACCTGTGATCGATGGCGGAAGCTCTATCTTGGGCTATCATCTAGAGCGAAAAGAGAGGAACAGCATTATGTGGGTCAAACTCAACAAGTCTATTATTACTGACCAAACCTTCAAGACCAGTGGTTTGGAAGCAGGGATGGAGTATGAATACAGAGTTTATGCTGAAAACATTGTTGGAATAGGCAAAGTTAGCAAAGTGTCCGAGGGTCATATTGCTAGAGATCCTTGTGATCCTCCTGGCACCCCAGAGGCAACAAAGATCGCCAAAGACTCTTTGACCATTGTTTGGACCAAGCCGGAGTATGATGGAGGTGCAAAGGTTACAGGCTACATTGTGGAAAAGAAAGAGTTACCTGAAGGTCGTTGGCAGAAGGCTAACTTTACGAACATCATTGAGACAGAATATGTTGCAACTGGACTTCTACAGGACAATCAGTATGAGTTCCGTGTCATTGCCAGAAATGCCGCCGGGGTTTATAGTTTGCCCTCTTACAGCACTGGCCCTATCACTGCAAGGGATGAGATTGAACCACCGGGTATCAGCATTGACCCAGAGTACACACAGATCATTATGGTTAACGCAGGAGAAAACTTCAAGATTGATGCAGATGTTCACGGCAAACCACTACCCTCTATCCACTGGATGAAGGGAGATCAGGAATTGGGCAACACTATTCTTAGAGAAATTAAGAACACAACCACTAAGGCTTATATATCTGTCAAGGAAGCAAAACTTTCAGATGGAGGCCAATACACGCTGCTATTGAAAAATCCAGGAGGTGAAAAGGCTGTGCAGGTCAATGTGGTTGTTCTAGATAAACCTGGAGAACCTCAAGGACCTCTTGTTGTTACAGGGATATCCAAAGACCGATGCTGCCTTGCATGGAAACCACCAATGCAAGATGGTGGTAGCAAGATCTCTCACTACTTGGTGGAGAGGAGAGAGACAAGCAGATTAGTCTGGACTGTTGTAGACCCCAAGGTAGAAAATATTTGTCTTAGGGTCACTAAGCTCTTGGAAGGAAATGAGTACATCTTCAGAGTCCGTGCTGTCAACCAGTTTGGAGTGGGTGCACCACTTGGTTCTTCTGCTGCCATAATCAAAGATCCTTATTTACCCCCGGGGTCTCCCAGGAGCTTAGAACTTTCGGATATTAAGAAAGATTCAATGATGCTCACTTGGGAGGCTCCCTCTGAAGATGGGGGCAGTCCTATCACTGGATACATAATTGAGAAACATGACAAAGAAGGAGTACGATGGACCAGATGCAACAGACAAAGAGTCACTGACTTGTCTTTCAAGCCGACCGGACTCCTGGAAAACCACAGTTATGAATTCAGAGTTGTTGCTGAGAATGCTGTTGGTGTTGGTGAGCCAAGCTCCCCGACAGTATTCTACAAAGCTCTTGATCCCATTTTCAGGCCTGGCCCACCACACAATCCAAGAGTTACTGACACAACTAAAACATCAGTTTTCCTGTCATGGGGTAAGCCTGTCTGTGATGGAGGCTGTGAGATTCAGGGATACATTGTTGAGTGCTGCACTACTACAATACCAACAGTGCCAGATGAGGCATCTGCTGAAACCCAAGCTGCAGAGGCACCTGCCACAGATGCACCTGCTGAGGACTGGACAATGTGCACACCACCAACCGGTGTCAAGAAGACCACATTTGAAGTTGCAAACCTGAAAGAAAACCAGGCCTACAAGCTTAGAGTGTGTGCCATAAACAAAGTTGGAGTTGGTGAGCATGCTGATGTCTCTGGAGCTGTTGTTGCCCTCGACAGGACAGAAGAGCCAGACCTTGACATTGACCCAGAAATGAGGAAGATTGTAATTATTAAAGCTGGAGCTTCCCTTAGGCTGTTTATCCCCATTAAGGGAAGGCCAACTCCTACCATCACGTGGGATAAGGATGAAGCTGCCCTTAAAGAGACTGCTCAGCTTGAGGTGACCAGCAGTTACTCATCCCTTGTAATTGATAACATGAGCAGAACTGACAGTGGAAAATACACAGTCACTGCCGCAAACGCCAGTGGAACCAAGTCCGCATTTGTTGTTGTCCGTGTTCTCGACACACCTAGTGCTCCTGTTAACCTGAAAGTGATAGAAATTACAAATCAATCAGTGACACTGGCATGGGCACCACCTATGTTGGATGGTGGGTCCAAGATCAAGAACTACATTGTTGAAAAGAGAGAAAGCACACGCAAGACATTTTCAGCTGTTGCAACAAATTGTCATGCTCTTGCATGGAAGATTGAGCCACTCCAGGAAGGTTGTAGTTACTTCTTCCGTGTCATTGCTGAGAATGCACATGGTGTTGGCCTGCCTGCAGCCACTGCAGACGCTCTTAAGGTGTCAGAGGTGCCACAGTCACCAAAGACCTTGAATGTTACCGACCAAACCAAAACAAGCATCTCTTTGGCTTGGGAGAAGCCCGAGTATGATGGTGGTAGCAGAGTCATCCAGTACCTGCTCGAGGTGCAACTTAAGGGCCAGGAGAAATGGTCTGGTGTTAACACTTTTAAGACAATGGAGGCTACTGTTCCGAATCTCAACCCAGGGGAGGAGTATCTCTTCAGAGTTACTGCAATTAATGATAAGGGCAAGAGTGACCCCAAAGTCCTTGCGGGTCCAGTCATGACAAAGGATTTGGTGTTTGAGCCTGATGTTCGTCCCGCATTCAGCAGCTATAGTGTCCATATTGGCAAAGACATGAAGATTGAAATTCCTATCTTTGGACGTCCTAAACCAACAGTCACATGGACTAAAGATGGAGCTCCTATGAAGGTCACCACCAGAGTCAATACTCTCAATACACCCACAGATACAACACTTAGCATTAAGGAGGCTGCAGGTGATGATGGTGGCATGTACAGTATAAATGTTGCTAACTCAGCTGGAAAGAAAGACACAACTGTTGAAGTCATTGTACTTGACAAACCTGGCCCTCCATCCGGCCCTGTAAGGTTCGATGAAATCACAACACAGAGTATCACTATTTCATGGGACCCACCTAAACACAATGGTGGCTGCCAGATTTCAAACTACATTGTGCAAAAGAGAGATACTACTACTCCAACATGGGAAAACGTCAGCATCAACTATGCCAGAACCTCCATTAAAGTGCCTAGACTGAAGACAGGAGCAGAGTACCAGTTCAGGATCATTGCTCAAAACCGCTATGGCAAGAGTCATGGCCTGGATTCATCTGCTGTGGTCGCTCAATACCCATACAGAGAGCCAGGCCCGCCAGGCACTCCCTTCATTTCCTCTCTTTCGAGGGACCACCACGTTGTTGAGTGGCATGAGCCTGTCACAGATGGAGGCAGCACTGTTCTTGGCTATCATCTTGAAAGAAAAGAGAGGAATAGTATTCTCTGGATCAAGATCAACAAGACACTAATTCACGATACGATCTTCAAGAGTCATCCATTGGAGGAAGGTGTTGAGTATGAATACAGAGTTTATGCTGAAAATATTGTGGGTATTGGCAGGTGTAGTAAGATCTCAGAGGGCTCTATTGCCCGTGACCCATGTGATCCACCTGGTACACCAGAGGCCTTCCATGTCACCAAAGATACCATTGTCATTCAGTGGACTAAGCCTGAATATGATGGTGGCAGTAATATAACTGGCTATACTGTGGAGAAGCGGGACCTGCCAGAGGGAAGGTGGGGCAGGGCAAACTTCACTAATGTGATTGAGACACAGTTTACCGTGACAGGACTGACTGAAAATGCTCAGTATGACTTCAGAGTCATCGCTAAAAATGCTGTTGGCACCATCAGCAAGCCGTCCTACAACAGTGGACCAATCACTGCAAGTGACAAACTGGAGGCACCCAAGTTCTCCATTGACCCTGCATTCACCAAGACCATTATAATCAATGCTGGAGAGACATTCAAGCTTGATGCAGATGTCCGAGGAAAGCCACTGCCTACAATCCAGTGGTACAAGGATGAAAAACCAATTGAGAATACGCTCCGACTCGAGATTAAAAACACAGAAAACCATGCGATGATCCTCATCAAGGACGCCATAAGGATTGATGGTGGAATGTACACGCTCCAACTGACAAATGAGGCTGGCAGTGAGACTGTGCCATTTAAGGTTGTGGTCCTGGATAGACCTAGCCAATGTGAGGGACCCCTTCACATCACTGGAGTAGCTGAAAATAGATGCACACTGGTATGGCGTGCCCCTCTTCATGATGGAGGTAGTCCTATTAAACATTACATCATTGAGAGAAGAGAAACCAGCCGTCTAGCTTGGACTGTAGTTTCTAACATCTGTGAGACCACATCCTATAAAGTCACCAAATTACTGGAAGGTAATGAGTACATGTTCCGTGTTATGGCTGTTAACAGTTACGGTATCAGTGAGCCACTTGGATCTGGTGGAGTGATTATGAGGACACCATTTGTTCCTCCTGGTCCACCTCACATTGAGGATGTATCAAACATTGCTCGTGATGGCATGACCATTAGTTGGTCTGCCCCTGAGAGTGATGGAGGCAGTGAGATTACCAATTACTTAATCGAAAAGAAGGACAGAAGTGGAATCAAATGGACCAGATGCAATAGGCAGAAGGTCGCGGACCTCTCCTTCAGAGTTACAGGATTAACCACAGGCCACGAGTATGAATTCAGAGTAGCAGCAGAGAATATTGTTGGAATGGGAGAACCAAGCCTTCCAAGTTCAAACTACAAGGCCTGTGATCCCAAGTACAAACCTGGAGCCCCCGCATATGTGAATGTAATTGACTCCACAAAGAGTTCCTTAACAGTGTCATGGGGTAAGCCTCTGGCTGATGGTGGCAGTGCCATTCAAGGATACATTGTTGAAGTTTGCAAGGCTGAGCAGGAAGAATGGGCCATGGTTACTCCTCCCACTGGCCTACGTGTCAACAAATTTGAAATTACCAAACTTACTGAGGGTCAGGAATACAAGATACAGGTGTGTGCTCTGAACAAACTAGGAGTTGGTGAACCAGCAGTGCTCTCTGGAACAGCAAAGCCAGAGGAAAGAGTGGACCCACCAGAAATCCGCTTGGACTCTGAGCTGAGGAAGGGCATCACTGTGAAAGCCGGTGGATCTGTTAGAATCCATATTCCATTTAAGGGCAGGCCAACACCTGAGATTAGGTGGACTAAGGATGAGGGAGCCCTGACTGACAAAGCAGTGCTGGAGAAGGCTCCAAACTTCACACAGCTGTCCATTGACTCGTGTGACAGGAGTGATTCAGGAAAATACAGCCTCAGTCTGACCAACAGCAGTGGCTCTGTGTCTGAGTTTGTTGTCGTCAAAGTCCTGGATACACCTGGAGCCCCACAGAATCTTGTGGTTAAAGATGTGAAAAAGGACTCTGTCACTCTTGTATGGGATGTTCCACTGATTGATGGGGGTTCCAAAACTAAGAACTATGTCATTGACAAACGTGAATCAACCAAAAAAGCGTATTCAAATGTGTCCGCTAAATGCACCAAGACAACATTCAAAGTTGAGAACCTAATTGAAGGTGCTATGTATTACTTCAGAATCATGGCTGAGAATGACTATGGGGTCGGCCAAGCTGTTGAAACAAAGCAAGCTTCCAAAGCCTCTGAGGTCCCACAACCTGTTCGAAAAGTCTTCCTCACTGATGTCACCAAGGCCAGTGCCTCACTGGCCTGGGAGAAACCAGAGCATGATGGAGGCAGTAGAATTGGTGGCTACCTAATTGAGATGCAGCCTAAGGGTACAGATAAATGGGGAGTTGCAACAAATACAAAGACATGCGAGGGCACTGCCAAAGGACTCACAGCTGGGACAGCATACCTATTCCGTATTATTGCTTACAATGAGAAGGGTAAGAGTGAACCAGTGGCACTTGCTGCACCTGTTATTGCCAGTGACATGACTGTGGAGCCAAGCATTAAGATGCAATTCAACACTTACAGTGTTTTGTCTGGAAAAGACCTGAAGTTGGAATTCCCTGTGCTTGGCAGGCCCAAACCTAGAGTCACCTGGACCAAGGATGGTGAGCCTTTAAAGGTGACATCCAGAATCAATGTGGTAAACACTCCAGCAACAACAGCAATTCAGATTACTGAGGCATGCAAAGATGACTTAGGAAAATACTCCATTACAGCGACCAATGCTGCTGGTACAATCACTGAGGATGTGGCTGTCATTATCCTTGACAAGCCCGGTGCACCAACAGGTCCAATCAAGATTGTTGAAGTGAGCAACACCTTTGTCCATCTTGCCTGGGAGCCCCCAGTTTACACAGGTGGATGCCAAGTGAAGAACTATATTGTAGAGAAGAGAGATACGACCACCACAACATGGCAGTCAGTCACCACACAGCTTGCTAGAACCGCCCTCAAAGTCACCAAGCTGAAGACTGGTGCTGAATACCAGTTCAGAATTATAGCTGAAAACAGATATGGAAAAGGTGCTTCCCTGGACTCCAAGTCCATTGTCGTACAATATCCATACAAAACACCAGGGCCTCCTGGAACACCAAATGTCCAATCCGCCACAAAGGAAATGATGATCATTGAATGGAATGAGCCAGTCAATGATGGTGGAAGTTCAGTCATTGGTTACCATCTGGAAAGCAAAGAGAGAAACAGCATCCTGTGGAACAAACTGAACAAGACTCTCATCACTGATACTCAGTTCAAGATCTGTAACCTCGAGGAGGGTATAGGATACGAATTCAGAGTTTATGGTGAAAACATTGTTGGTATTGGTAGATGCAGTAAAGTGTCAGAGTCCTATGTGGCTCGTGACCCATGTGATCCTCCAGGTGCTCCGGAAGCTGTTTCTATTTGTAAGAATCTGATCAAGATTCAGTGGACCAAACCTCAGTACGATGGTGGCAGCAAAGTAAATGGATATATTGTGGAAAGGAAAGATGTTTCCTCCCCCGATGGACGCTGGGTCAGATCTAACTTCACTAATATAATTGAGACAGAGTATACCACCACTGGTCTGACAGAGAAGGAGCAATATGAATTTAGAGTTATTGCAAGAAATGCAGCAGGAGTCTTCAGTGAACCATCCGACAGCTCTGGTCCTATTACTGCTACTGATGAAATTGAACCACCAACGGCCTCAATGGATCCCAAATACAAGGATGTCATTATTGTTAATGCTGGAGAACACTTGGTTCTTGATGCAGACATTCATGGAAAACCACTTCCAGATGTTGCCTGGCTAAAAGAGGGCAAGGAAATGGATAAAGCCCTGCGCATTGAACTGAAAACTACACAGAAGCGTGCAGCCATGACCATTAAGGATGTAACCAAGCTTGACAGTGGTCACTATGACCTTGTGCTCAAAAATCTAGGTGGTACCAAAACCTTCCCTATCACTGTCAAAGTTCTTGATAAACCAGGTCCACCCACTGGACCCATGAAAGTGACAGGGGTCCTGGCTGACAGGTGTATCCTTTCCTGGTCTGAGCCAGCTCTGGATGGTGGGGCCAGTGTCATTCACTACGTCTTGGAGAAGAGGGAGACTAGCAGGTTGTCATGGACAGTGGCTGCACCAAATATCAAGGGTCTGTACCATAAAGTAACAAATTTGCTCCCTGGAAATGAATACATCTTCAGAGTCAGAGCAGTGAACAAATATGGTATTGGTGATTGTCTGGAAAGTGAACCCACAATTGCATGCAATCCGTACAAGCCACCCAGTGCCCCTGGAACTCCCGAAGCCAGTCAGATCACAAAGGACTCCATGGTTCTCTCATGGACCACCCCCGAACAGAATGGTGGAGCTGATATTGAAGGCTACCACCTTGAAAAACGTGACAAAGATAGTGTAAGGTGGACAAAATGCAACAGACAAAAGCTGACGGACACCCACTTCAAGGTCACAGGTCTGATGACGGATCACTTCTATGAGTACCATGTTGCTGCTGAAAATCAGGCTGGAATAGGTGACCTCAGTGAACTGTCCCTCTCCTACAGAGCATGTGATGCTACAACACCCCCTGCGCCTCCACACCATCCTAAAGTGACAGACTACACTAAGTCTTCCGTGTCTTTGTCATGGGGGAAACCTGACTTTGATGGAGGCGCATACATCAAGGGCTACCTTGTTGAAATGAGGGAGTATACACCAGTACCTGAATCAACAGAGGAGGCAGAAGTAGCACCAGCAGTAGAGGCACCAACTGAAAAAGAATGGACTATTTGCACTCCACCCACTGGTATTCAAGCCACTAAACTCACCATCACAGACCTGAAGGAGGGTGGAGAGTACCAGTTCCGTGTCTGTGCTATCAACTCTGAGGGTGTTGGGGAGGCTGCTAATGTCAGTGGCACTGTGCTTACATCTGATAGAGTGGAAGCACCAGAGATTGAGCTGGATGCTGCTCTCAGAAAAGTGGTATCTGTCCGTGCTGGTGGAACTCTGCGTCTGTTTGTCGCCATTAGAGGACGGCCTGAACCTGCGGTTAAATGGGAAAAAGTTGAGAGTACTCTCACAGAGCGTGCCGCAATCGACACAACCAGTTCTTACACGATGCTTGTCATTGACAACGTCAACCGCTTTGACAGTGGGAAATACTCGCTTTCCCTGGAGAACAGCAGCGGTACAAAATCAGCGTTTGTTGCAGTGAGGATTTTGGATTCACCAAGCGCACCACAAAACTTTGGTGTGAAGGAGCTCAAGAAGGATTCAGTGACTCTTGCCTGGGATACTCCACTCACTGATGGTGGATCTAAAATCACAAACTACATTGTAGAGAAGAGAGAGTCTGTCAGGAAGGCCTACACTACCGTAACCAGCAACTGCATAGCCAACTCATTTAAGATTGAGGAGCTACCTGAGGGTGGAACTTTCTACTTCAGAGTCTGTGCTGCTAATGAATATGGCCTAGGACAGATGGTTGAAACCAAAGAAATCAAAGTATCTGAGGTACCTCTGCCACCAAGCAAGGTTACCCTTGTAGATTTGACAAAGACCAGCGTATCATTGGCATGGAACAAACCTGCCCATGATGGTGGAAGCAAGGTGATGTGTTACAATGTAGAATTTATGCCCAAGAGTGGAGATAAATGGGGCACAGCCTGCACAGTCAAGGTGCCTGAAGCAAATATTCCTAATCTGACTCCTAATGAAGTCTATTTATTCAGAGTTGTTGCAATCAATGAGAAAGGAAAGAGTGAGCCGAAGGATCTGGGCTTGCCTGTGGTTGCAAAGGATGTTGCAATTGAGCCCTCAGTTAACTTACTTTTTACTACATACAGTGTGAAGGCTGGGGATGACCTCACTCTTGAGGTTCCTGTAAGAGGCAGGCCAAAGCCTGTTGTATCCTGGAAGAAAGATGGTCTTCCTTTAAAACAAACATCATCAGTCACCATCTTAAACACTGCAACCTCATCCAAAATACTCCTCAAAGAAGCTAGCAGAGAACACGTTGGCAAATATGCTATCACCCTGGCCAACACAGGAGGAACTGTCACCACAGATATTGCTGTAGTTGTCCTTGATAAACCAGGTCCACCCAATGGTATTAAGGTTGATGCTGTGACCTCAGACAGCATCACACTGTCCTGGTCCCCACCAGATTATGATGGTGGCTGCTCCATCAGTAACTATATTGTAGAGAAGAGAGACACAAACACACAAGAATGGCAAATGGTTGCAAGTAATGTTGCCAGAACAAGTTACAAGGCTGGCCGCCTCACACATGGTGCAGAATACCAATTCCGTATCTATGCTGTCAACCGTTATGGAAAGAGTACGTATCTGGATTCACCTGGAATTTTTGCGCAGTATAACTTCAAACAACCTGGACCTCCTTCCACGCCCATTGTTAAATTGGCCACCAAGTCCTACATGTTGGTGACCTGGAATGAGCCAGTCAATGATGGTGGAAGTTCTGTTCTGGGCTACCATCTGGAGAGAAAGGAGCGTTCCAGCATTCTGTGGACAAAGATGAACAGAGGAATGATTAAAGATACAGAATACAAAGTCAATGGAATTGAAGAGGGCATGATGTATGAATACCATGTTTATGCTGAAAATATTGCTGGCATTGGTAAATGTAGCAAAGCTTGTGAAGCTGTAGCAGCCAGAGATCCATGTGATCCCCCAGGCACACCTGTGGTCACTGCTGTTACCAGAACATCTGTCTCCCTTTCTTGGGAAAAACCAGGGTATGATGGGGGAGCAAAGGTTTCTGGCTACTCCATTGAACGCAGAGATCTTCCAGAAGGACGCTGGACAAGGTGCAACTTTACCAATGTGCCAGAGACCCACTATGATGTGACAGGCCTAACAGAAAATAGCCAGTATGACTTCCGTGTCATTGCTAAGAATGCGGCTGGATTGTTCAGTGAACCATCTGACAACACAGGTTCCATCACTGTCAAGGATGATGTGGATCCACCACGCATCATGATGGATGTAAAGTTTAGAGAGACAGTGTTAGTGAAAGCAGGTGAAACTCTGAAGATTAATGCTGACTTGGCCGGGCGTCCTGCTCCTGTCATCTCCTGGACGAAGGATGGCAAAGATATTGAGTTGAGAGCCAGAATCCAAGTAGTCTCTACAGATACCAGCACTTCTGTCATTGTTAAGGACTGCATCAGAACAGATTCTGGAAAGTATGCCCTGACTCTACAAAATATTGCCGGAAAAGTTACGATGCCAATAGACTGTGTAATTATTGATAAGCCCGGACCCTCAGCAGGACCGCTGCAGATTACAGGTCTCACAGCTGAGCAGTGCACCCTGTCATGGGGTCCTCCTCAGGAGATTGGTGGTGCTGATATCACACATTATATTGTTGAGAAGCGTGAGACCAGTCGCTTGGCATGGACACTGGTGAAGGAAGACATCTCAAAAACATACCTCAAAGTTACCGGATTGCTAAAGGGCAATGAATATGTCTTCAGGGTTTTGGCTGTCAACAAGCATGGACGTGGTGAGGCTCTGGAGAGTGATACTGTAAAGGTCACAGATCCATACACTTTTGCAACTGCCCCAGCTAATGTTGATGTCACAAACATAACTGGAGATTCAATGACCCTCACCTGGTGCAAGCCAGCCAGTGATGGAGGCAGTCCCATTACTGGATATGTAATTGAGCGACGCGAGAAGACAGGAATGCGTTGGGTCAGAGTGATCAGAGATCCAGTTGTTGAATGTACCAGTGTAGCAACCAAACTGCGCAAGGGTTGTGAGTATGACTTCAGAGTCTATACTGAAAATGCTGCTGGTCTGAGTCCTCCAAGTGAACCATCTGCAACATTTAGAGCAACTGATCCTCTGGTCGTTCCCTCACGCCCAACCAGGCCAAAACCTGTCAGTTCAACCAAGGAAACCGTGTCCATTGTCTGGAAACCACCAACAAATGATGGTGGTGCTCCCATCCTTGGATACAGTGTTGAATACAGAGAGTACATCCGCAAACCAGAGCCAGAGGTAGAGGTAGAGGAAGAAGAGGAAGAATATGAGGAGGAGGAAGACGAAGTACTTGAATCACCTGAAGAACTAGCAAGATGGGTTGAAGCTATCCCTCTTACTAAGAGCTTGGAATTCACAATCACAGGACTAAAGACTGACACAGAATACGAATTCTGTGTCAAGGCACTAAACAAAGTTGGCAGTAGTGTGCGCAGTCCATATTCAGATGCAGGTGTAGCAATGGACAGAACTGCAGAGCCATCATTTGATGTTGATATTGAGATGCGTAAAGTACTTAGTGTTAAGCATGGCACAGCATTTACTCTAAATGTTCCATTCAAGGGAAAACCTGTGCCATCAGTGGAATGGGCCAAGGAGGGTGTTGATCTTAAAGTCAGGGGAACCATTGAATCAACAGATTCTACCACTTCCCTGACCATTGAGAAGTCCAGCAGAAATGACTCCGGCGAGTACAGTGTCACAATAGAATCCCCACTGGGAAAAGCAACATTGCCTGTGGTTGTCAAGGTGCTTGACTCTCCTGGCCCCCCTGTCAATGTTAAAGTGTCAGCAGTTACTAGGGATTCAGCAACCCTCACTTGGGAAGCTCCAGAGAACGACGGTGGTGATGCAGTGAAGGTCTATCATGTTGAGAAACGTGAAGCCAGTAAGAAGGCCTGGGTGTCTGTGACCAGCAACTGCCGTGCACTGACTTACAAGGTGGAAGCCTTGCAGGAAGGAGCCATCTATTACCTGAGAATTATTGGAGAAAATGAGCATGGAGTCGGTGTCCCTCAGGAGGCCAAGGCTGGAACCAAGATTACAGGTAACATATGAACTTACTACCTAATAGCTTGATTTTGTTTTGAGCATTTCATGTTTAGCCAAATGTGCTTCATACATGTATTGCTGTCTATTACAGAGGCACCAAGTCCGCCCATGAAACTTGGAGTTGCTAATGTTACCAAGGACAGCATCACAATTGCCTGGACCAGACCAGAGTATGATGGTGGTAGCAGAGTTACTGGTTACCTTATTGATGCTCTGGAGAAAGGACAGACCAAGTGGGTGAAGTGTGCCACTGTGAGGACCATGACTCACACTATCAAGAGCCTAAGGGAGAATGCTGAGTACTTCTTCAGAGTGCGAGCTGAGAACCATGCTGGACTCAGTGAACCCAAAGAGATGATCGTACCAATTATTGTCAAGGAAATACAAGGTATTACCTCAACTTTTAAAACAATATTTTGGTATAAATTACTTTATTCATATCATAATTTGTTATTATCGCTAGAAAACAGGATATGACTCATAACAAATATTATGTAATATAATTCTATATAGGAATTGTCTTTTCTGCATACTACAGCAGGAAATGCTGTAATACAATGTCTGTATAATACTAATGGGCATACTAATTGTGAAGTGACATTAATATCACATACCTGTCTTGTTTTTTCAACAGAGGCGCCAGAGTTTGACCTGACGAACTACCCAAAGGGTACAGTTTATGTTAAAGAAGGATCCGACCTGACCTTTGAGATTCCTCTCACTGGAAGGCCCATGCCTAAAGTGACCATGTCCAAGAACAATGTTGTCATCAAGGGATCGAAGAGGCTGCTGACAGATGTGACACCAGACAGCTTGATCATCACTCTAAAGGAAAGCATTGCAAGTGATGCTGGCAAATATGAAATCACTGCCTCAAATGTGGGAGGTACAACAAAGATCTCCGTTATCTTCGTTGTGTTGGCCAGACCCGGCCCCGCTAGTCAAATTGAGATAGGAGAAATTGGCGAGACAACGGTGTGTCTGAAATGGGCACCTCCAGAATATGATGGTGGCAGTCCTGTTACTAACTACATCGTTCTGAAGCGTGAAACCAGCACCCCCAACTGGGCCGAAGTCTCAACTAGTATTGCCAGAAGTGTGATCAAGGTGTCTAAGCTGACCAAGGGAGAGGAGTATCAGTTCAGAATCAAGGCTCAAAATCGTTTTGGTGTCAGTGACCACATTGACAGCAAATCGGTCCTGATCAAGCTTCCATACAGTAAGTCAGACAACTTCCCCATCATGTAGGTTTAATGATCCTGTTAATTCCTTCACGATAAACATCATTCTTTGTACCTTTTGTTGAATCAGACTTGACATAGGTTTATCTTACTATCTCCATGAATAAACACTTACATGAGTACTGTCTGTTGCAGCCATCCCTGGACCTCCATCCACACCTTGGATCAGCTTTGTATCGAGGGAGAACCTGACAATCTGCTGGAATGAGCCAGTAACTGATGGTGGAAACCCTGTGATAGGGTATCATCTCCAGATGAAGGAGAGGAGCAGCATCCTCTGGCAGAAGATCAATAAGACAGCGATCCCAGCAAACCAGTGGCGAGTTGCAAACATCTGCCCTGGCCACATCTATGAGTTCAAGGTGGCAGCTGAAAATGCCGCTGGTATTGGAAAGCTCAGCAAGACCTCTGAGGAGGTGCTTGCTATTGATGCCTGCGGTGAGTGTTTTTACAGCCTTAAATAGTATGAGCTCACGCTTACTATTTACTATTGTTTTATTAAAACTGGATCTGTATCACTTTAATGTGCAGAGCCTCCAGCAAACCTCCACATCACAGAAGTCACCAAGAACTCAGTCAGCTTGGCCTGGCAGAGGCCTCCATATGATGGGGGCAGCAAGATTACCGGCTACAGTTTGGAGAGAAGGGAAGCCGCCAGTGGAAGATGGGTGAAAGCCAACTTTACCAATATTATTGAAATGGGTTTCACTGTATCTGGACTCAATCAGGATGAGTCTTATGAGTTCAGAGTGTATGCCAGGAATGCTGTTGGTTCTGTCAGCAACCCATCCCTGATTGCTGGCCCAGTCACTTGTGTCGACTCATGTGGTGAGTTTGAGTTTACATCTATGGTCACATGTCGTGTTCAATTTGATCTATATATTAATATGTTATGTCCCACAGGTGCACCAGCCATTGACCTTCCTCCAGAGTATCTTGATGTGGTTCAGTACAAGGTTGGAGTTTCAGTTAAGCTCAAAGTGGGAATTATTGCCAAACCTCTGCCAACCATTGAGTGGCTCAAGAATGGAAATGAGCTGGTAGCAACCTCTTCCATGTCTGTGGAAAGTACAACAGACTCTTCTGCTGTTCTAATCAAGGATGCAAGTCGCTTCGACTCAGGCTCTTATGAGGTCAAGATCAAGAATGTTCTCGGATCGGCATCTGCTACCATCAGGATTGAAATCCTAGGTATTTAGAAATCCATGCTTCACACTTTGACATTTCAACAATTCTTAATTCCTGGGCGCACTGGTACTCACTTGGTTAAGCGTTTACAATCAATGTTGAGTCCGATCACGTATTACATTTTCTCCGATTCCCTTCTTTTCCTCCCTTAGACAAACCTGGACCTCCAGCCGGCAACATTAACTTCAACTCCATCACTGCAGACAATATCCTCTTCAGCTGGGAATCTGTGCCTGAGTCTGACCAGGGAGGTTCTAAGGTGACCCACTATATTGTCGAGAGGCGTGAAACCAGCCGAGTGGTCTGGTCCACTGTGTCAGACAAGCACGAGCAGACATATGTCAGCGTTGGCAAGCTGGTGCGTGGAAATGAATATGTGTTCCGCGTCATGGGTGTTAATAAGTATGGAGTTGGAGAGTCACTGGAGTCCGAGCCTGTCGTCGCTAAGAATTCCTTTGGTAAGTTTTTGAGCCATAAAGTGCTGAATATGATGTTAAAAGATTTATATCAATTACTTCCTGCTGTTTAGTGAACATCAAATCATTAACATAACTGTTCCTTGTCTTTTTTCTTGGGCTTTTATTAAACAAATGTGTTTCTCATTAGCTTGTCAATTGTATTTCCTCACCACATTTGTCCACTTTTCTAGTGACTCCTGGCCAGCCTCGTACTCCTGAGGTGAACATCATCACCAAGTCCACAATGGTGGTAGAATGGGACAAACCAGGTGTAGATGGAGGCAGCACCGTGTATGGCTACTATCTGGAGAGACGTGACAAGAAGAGCTTGCGCTGGATCAGAGTTTACAAAGACCCTGTCACTGATATCAAACAGACCGTGTACCACCTGACAGAAGGAAACGAGTACCAGTATCGGGTCTGTGCCATTAACAAGGCAGGAGAGGGTCCGTTCTCTGATGCTTCAGACTGCTACAAGGCGGCCGACCCAGTTGGTAGGTCTACTCACATTCACAAAATGTCCAATAAAATACAAATGAACAGCTCCAACTAACAAACACATATTATTTACAGATCCACCATATGAGCCTTGCAAGCTGAAGGTGGTGGACTCCACCAAGACATCTATCACCTTGGGCTGGTCCAAGCCAGAATGGGATGGTGGCAGTGAGGTCACCAGCTACATGGTGGAGAAGCTCGTCGAGGGAGAGGCCGAATGGGCTATGATTACCTCTAAGGGAGAGGTCAAGACAAAAGAGTACACAGTTCATGAACTAAAACCAGACGTCAACTACTTCTTCAGAGTATCTGCTGTCAACTGTGCTGGCCGTGGAGAACCTCTGGAGATGACAGAACCTGTGCAGGCTAAAGATATCCTCGGTAAATTTATCAGTGATATTGATAACGTGAAGTTTGTGTCTTTTTTTAGTTCTTACTCACAATTAGCATTCCCTGTGTAACCCTGAATGTGTTTCATGATTTTCACAGAGGAGGCTCAGATTGACTCAGACGTGGCCATGAGGACTCACTACATTGTAAAGGCTGGCAAGGATGTGGAGCTATCTGTTCCTCTGAAAGGCCGACCTTCTCCCACTGCTTCATGGAGCATGGGAGACGAATGCATCGATCGTAACCCCAAATATGAGTTCCACCACTCAGACACAACCACAGTCCTCGTTATGCGTGAGGTGACCAGGCTTGACACTGGAAAGTACACAGTCAGGATAGAAAATGGTGTGGGAGAAGCCAAGACTCTAACCCTGTCTGTGAAAGTCCAGGACACCCCAGCTCAGTGCAAGAACCTGGTGCTGAAGGACGTGACCCGTGGAAAGGTTACTCTCTGCTGGGAGCCTCCACTCCTCGACGGTGGCGCCGAGATCACAAACTACATTGTTGAGAAGAGGGACTCCTCCAAGAGATCCTTCTCTGCAGTGACAAGCAAATGCACAGACACAACATACACTATGGAAGATCTGTCTGAGAAAACCTCCTTCTTCTTCCGTGTGTTAGCAGAGAATGAGAACGGTGTTGGTGATCCATGTGAAACACTTGAGCCTGTGAAGGCCACAGAGACTCCAGGACCAGTCAAGGAGGTCTCCATGAAGGATTCATCAAAGACCTCTGTCACTCTGCAGTGGCTGAAGCCTGATTACGATGGTGGCAGCATCATCTCGGACTACGTCATTGAGATGAAGCTTAAAGGCGAGGAATGGTCATCGGGAGGAACCAGCAGACAATGTGAGTTTGAGGTCAAGAAACTCAAGGAGCACTCAGACATGTTCTTCAGAGTGGCTTCCAGGAATGAGAAGGGACAGGGAGATTTTGTTGAGACTGGACCAATCAAGGTCATTGACTACATCATCACACCTGAGGCAAGCCTTGCGGAGTACCCAGATGGCAGAGTCAGTGTTCGCCTGGGTCACAATGTGCACATTGAGTTGCCATACAAAGGTAAACCCAGACCGGCGATTCTGTGGCTGAAAGACAATCTGCCGCTGAAGGAGAGCGACCAAGTTCGCTTCAAGAAGACAGAAAACAAAGCCACTCTGATGATAAAGAATGTGAAGAAGGAGAATGAGGGTAAATACACCCTGACCCTGGACAATAAGGTCAACAGGAGATCGTTCCACATTCATGTCATCACACTTGGACCACCATCGAAGCCTGTTGGCCCCATCCGACTGGATGAAGTGAGAGCTGAGAGCATAATGATCTCCTGGGATGAACCAAATGATGACGGTGGTGGAGATATCAGCTGCTACACTGTGGAGAAGCGTGATACGTCCCTGTCTGACTGGAAGATGGCTTGCTCCAGTGTAGAAGACACTCAATTTAAGCTCTCCAACCTGATCAAGGGTGTCCAGTATCAGTTCAGAGTTTGTGCTGAGAACAGATATGGAGTCAGTGAAGCTCTGATCTCACAGATGGTCATCGCCAAGCACCAGTTCAGGCCTCCAGGCCCACCAGGCAAGCCTGTGGTCTACAATGTCACCAACGATGGAATGACCATCCAGTGGGAGCAGCCCATCTATGACGGTGGCACCCCCATTCAGGGCTTCCATGTGGAGAAGAAGGAGAAGAACAGCATCATGTGGCAAAAGGTGAACACGATGCTGATAAAAGAAACCGACTACAGGATTTTGGAACTCATTGAAGGCCTTGAGTACTCCTTCAGGGTCTACGCCCAGAATGATGCTGGCTTCAGCCGAATGAGTGATGAGAGCAAGTCGACCATGGCTGTCAGTCCTGTTGGTGAGTGCTGATTCAGATTATAACCGATACTATATCAAGTTCAGCTAAATCTGAAAACTGACTATAAGGCCTATTTAGAATTACAGAACTTTGGTAATACGGTCAGTGACAAATATGTGTTGGCATCATGAGAAATTCAAAAATGGATCAACATTTTTTTTTAGGTTTGTTAAAATGTATGTTTTGTATTTATGTTGGTTTAATCCTTTTAAAGTTCCCATAACCATATGGACAGGGTTAGGATAAGGGTTAATCCAATAATTTGTTAAATTAAAGGAATGTACTTCCTGTCTTTCAGATCCTCCTGGTCAGCCCGACTACACGGATGTGACCAGTGACTCCATTACCCTGAAGTGGGATGCACCCAAACGTGATGGTGGTAGCAAAATTACCGGTTACAACATTGAGAAACGCCAGGGACATGGTCGCTGGTTCAAGGCCAACTTGACCGACGTACATGATTGCCAGTACGCTGTCACTGGGTTGGCGACAAATGAACGCTACGAGTTCAGAGTCATCGCCAGGAATGCCATTGGCGTTGTCAGTCCTCCTTCCAACTCCTCTGGCTTGATTGTTGTCAGGAGTGAGAACGGTGAGTAACAGTGTTGTGAAGTTGAACCTCAGGACTGAGGAGTAATATTGTAGTAGATGGCCAACGCTTTCCTTTCTGTATAGTATTTGTTAACTGTAAAAGTAAAAGACTTTTAAAAATGACAAACCTCTTTTCTTTTTCAAAACCAGCTTCTCCAAATATTGAGTTTGGTCCAGAGTACTTTGAGGGTTTGACAGTCAAGGCAGGAGACCACATCAGGCTGAAGGTCACCATCACTGGACGTCCAGTCCCCAAGGTCATCTGGTATAGAGACAGTGTGCAGGTTACCAAAAAGATGATGGATATTATCAATGTAGCTGGATCCACTACCCTGTTTGTCAGGGATGCTGACCGCACGCACCGTGGCCTCTACACTGTGGAGGCCACCAATGGATCTGGATGCAGGAAGGAGAACATCCTTGTTCAAGTCCAAGGTACTTCACATATTTCTCTTTGTATTTCACTAGACTCATTTACAACATTATCATTATTTGTACATGTTCTAACATCCATTTGACGTGATGCAGACACACCCGGGGAGCCAGTGGGACCCATCACTTTCAGTAACATCTCAGAGGGCAGGTGCACTCTGTCCTGGAACCCACCAGAGAACGACGGCTGCTCTGAGATTTCACATTACATCATTGAGAAACGTGAGACTGCCAAGATCTCGTGGGCCTTGGTGTCTGATGAATGTGAGGAGTGCGTGTTCGAAGCGTCCAAGCTCATCAAGACCAATGAGTACCAGTTCAGAGTCTCTGCTGTCAACAAGTTCGGAGTAGGCAGACCTTTGGAATCCAGCCCTGTCATTGCACAGATGCAGTACAGTAAGTGGATTCATTTAAAGGCTAAGGAAACATGACATTTGTAAATAATCTGTATGAAATCTCTGCACACGTTGTCCTAATCTATCAAAATTGTTTTCCTCAGCTGCTCCTGAAGCTCCAGGAACTCCCGATGCCACTGAGGTGACAGGAGAGAGCATCACTCTCTCATGGGCACCTCCAACAGCCGATGGAGGAAACTCCATTCAGTACTACATTGTGGAGAAACGAGAAAAGAAGACTGTCCGGTTCTACAAGGTGATTACCAAGAAGCCCATTATCGAATGTGCTCACAAGGTGCTTCACCTGACAGAGGATACAGAATATGAGTTCCGTGTCATGGCCGTGAATGATGCTGGTGTTGGAGCTCCGAGCAACATCTCGATGCCGATTAAAGCCGCGGAACCAAAGGATATTCCTTGTGCTCCCTCTGTGGTCTGTGTCTCGGACTCCAGCAACACATCCATCAGTCTGGAATGGAGCAGGCCTGCAGATGATGGAGGTTTGGACGTCCTGGGCTACATTATTGAGATGGTGAAGGGAGAAGACACCGAATGGAAGAGAGCAAATACAGAGCTGGTGGCAGAAACGAATTACACAGTGACTGGTCTCCAGACAGGAGTTGATTATAGATTCCGTGTGGCAGCTGTCAATCACGTGGGCAGAGGTGAGGAGAAGGAGACTCCAGAGCCGACTCAGGCTGTTGACAGGCTTATGCCACCACAGGTGGATATTGACGCCACCTTCAAGCAGACACACATTGTGAAGGCTGGAGGTTCAGTGTGCCTGGCCGTCAACTTCAGAGGAAAACCCATCCCCACAGCCACCTGGGTGAGAGAGGAAGGAGAGCTGGGTGCCATGTCAGAAATCACCACTACAGACGGCTACAGTTCCCTGACCATTGAAAACTGCTCTAGAAATAACACAGGAAAATACACTGTTAACCTGGAGAATGCCAGCGGCAGCAAGGCCATTACGTTCACTGTAAAGGTGATGGACACACCTGGAGCTCCACAGGCTGTGGTCCTCCAGGAGGTATCCAGAGGCTCTGTCACACTTACATGGGAGCCTCCTCTCAATGATGGGGGAGCTCGAATCCATCACTATATTGTTGAGAGGCGTGAGGCCAGCCGTCGCACGTGGCAGCAGTCTGGGGGCAAGTGCAAGCAGCACATCCTGAAGATCCAGGACCTGCTGGAGGGAGTGCCGTACTTCTTCAGAGTGTCTGCAGAGAACCAGCATGGTGTTGGTGAAGCATTTGAACGGACTGAGCCAGTCATTGCCACTGCAGAGCCAGCGTCTCCAAAGAGAATGGACATCCTGGACACCACAGACAGCTCTGTGTCACTGGGCTGGCTGAAACCTGAGCACGATGGCGGCAGCCGCATCCAGTGCTACGTGGTCGAGGCAAAGCCAAAGGGTACGGACAAATGGGTTGTGGTTGGTAACACCAAGAGCCTCACGTATGTGATTGAAAAGCTCAACAAGGGCGATGAGTATGACTTCCGTGTGAAGGCCAAGAATGAAGCCGGCTACAGCAAGCCCAGGGAAACTTTGGCTCCTGTGTTGGTCAAAGAGCCTCATATTGAACCAGCTGCTGACCTCAGTGAGATCACCAACCAGCTGATCACATGCAGCTCCGGCAAAACCTTCACCATCGATGTTCCCACCAGTGGTAGACCTGCTCCTAAAGTCACCTGGAAGCTGGAGGAAATGAGGCTGAAGAGCTCAGACAGAGTCTCCATTGAAGTAACAAAGGACCGAACCAGTATCTCAGTCAAAGAGGCCATGAGAGGAGATGGTGGTAAATACTACCTGACTCTGGAGAATGTGGCAGGAACCAGGACTTTCACTATTGAAGTGAATGTCACCGGTAGACCCAGTCCTCCAACTGGTCCCATCGAAATCTCTTCCATAACCTCTGAGTCCTGCGTCGTTAATTGGGAACCACCGGAGGATGATGGCGGCACTGACATCACCAACTACATTGTTGAGAAACGTGAGTCTGGTTCCACAGCCTGGCAGCTCATCAATTCCAGTGTGAAACGCACCAGTCTCCATGTCAGTCACCTGACCAAGTACATGCAGTACACATTCAGAGTCTCTGCTGAGAATATATTCGGTGTCAGCAAACACACCGAGTCTGAGACCATCGTTGCGGAGCATCCTTTCAGTAAGTACTAAACTTTTTGACCTATAAGCATTTCTTAAAAAGGCAAAATACATACATGCTTTTTATTGAATCAGTTATAAGTTAGGTGACTGTGCTCAATAATAAAATCTATTTTCTAATCACAGCACCTCCTGGCCCTCCAACAAGGCCTTCAGTGTTCAATGCCACTGCCAACACAATGACCATGAAGTGGGAGGAACCCTACCATGATGGTGGCAGCAAAGTGACAGGCTACTGGATTGAGAAGAAAGAGAGGAACAATATCCTGTGGGTGAGGGAGAATAAGATCCCTTGCTTTGAGTGTTACTATAAGATGGAAGGTCTAGTTGAAGGCCTGGAGTACCAGTTCAGGGTTTATGCCATGAACAGTGGTGGGCTGAGCAAAGCCAGTGAGGCCTCGAAAGGAGCAGTTGCGCAAAACCCAGTTGGTGAGTTTTGACACTTCACACTATTTACAGTCTCAGTGGATTCCATTATTGTGTCTAATAAAAATATTTGATCAATCATTTAGATTCTCCAAGTAAACCAGAGGTCACAAATGTTACAAGAACCACAGTCTCCCTCAAGTGGTCTGCTCCACTGAACGATGGTGGCAGTCCCATTGTGGGCTACATCATCGAGCGTAAGCCGTACACTTTGACCGGTGAGGGCCGCTGGCTCAAGTGTAACTACACCAACGTGACCGACAACTTCTACACTGTTACTGCCCTGGGAGAAGGAGAGCCCTATGAGTTCAGAGTCATTGCCAAGAATGCCAACCAGGTCTTCAGTCGGCCATCCGAGTCCACTGGATCTGTGCAGTGCAAGACAGACTTTGGTACTATCTTCATTTAAGACCACCATACAGCCACACCATATAGCATTCATCCACACTTCATATTTAATCTTGAATGAAATGATGGTAGTTATAACAGTTAAACACTTAAAGGTTCAGATTTATTGAATGTGCTAAATTCTGCTCCACACTGTGGAGATGTTTCATAACCACGTACTGTGTCTCCACTGAACAGAGCCTCCAAAGGCCCAGCTGGACAGCAAACTCTTGTCTGAAACCGTGATGGTCAGAGCTGGTTCAGACCTGGTTCTGGACGCTGCAGTGGGAGGCAGGCCGGACCCCAAAGCTTTCTGGTCTAAGGGCAACAGGGACCTGGACTTGTGTGAAAAGTACAACCTGCAGTACACCCCCACAAGGGCCATGGCTATAATCAAATTCTGTGACAGAGATGACACTGGAAAGTACATCCTCACGGTCAGGAACGTGAGTGGAACCAAGACTGCTGAGGTCAACGTCAAAGTGCTTGGTAAAAAAACTTTTATTTTTTAAGAATTTAAATTTGTCACAGGTCCTGAAAGCAACATACTATAAGCACCTGTGTTTTTTTTTTCAGATACACCTGGAGCGTGTGAAGGCAGCATTGAAATCAGCAAAATCACACAGGAGTCATGCGCCCTGAGCTGGAAGCCTCCACTAGAGGACGGCGGTGACGATGTCGCTCACTACATTGTGGAGAGAAGGGACACCAACAGGCTGAACTGGGTCATCATGCATGCAGAGTGCAAGGAGCTGACCTGTGACATCACAGGGTTGTTCAAGAACACTGAGTACCTGTTCAGAATCCGGGGAGTCAACAAGTACGGAGCTGGAGTTCCCATGCAGTCAGAAGCCATGGTCGCCAGAAACACGTTCAGTAAGTGACTTTAAAAGCATAATTTCCCAAAAGATAACTGAGGTCAAACAGTCCAGGTGCTTATTCAGATTGCCAGTGACATATAACCACAAATTAAACCGTTATAATGTCCAATGCTCATCTATCTGGTCTTCCCTCAGCTGTGCCAACTCCTCCTGGTGGTCCAGAGATCCTAGTATCAGGAAAGGACTTTGCCACCATCGAGTGGCTGAAGCCAGAGAGTGACGGTGGCAGCCCATTGATCCACTACCTGGTGGAAAGGCGTGAGAGAAAGAGTGCCCGCTGGGTGAAGGTAAACAGGGATGGAGCTCACCTAGACACCATGCTGAAGGTGTCTGGTTTGACCGAAGGCAACATCTACCAGTTCAGAGTGACTGCCATCAACAAGGCTGGAGAGAGTGAAGCCAGCGAGGTTTCTCTGTATGTCGTCTGCAGAGTGCCAACATGTAAGTTCAGATTGTTCGAGTCAAAATATCAAACAGTGTCTTTTTATATATGAACAGGATTATTGGGTAATGTGTCAATTAACGAATACTTATTCCTGCGTCCTCTACTCAGGCACCCCCGCCCCTCCCTCTATCCCTCGTATCACTGACACCCACGCGGACAGCATCAGCTTGGCCTGGGCCCGACCGGTGGAGGACGGAGGAGCTGATGTGATCGGCTACATTCTGGAGATGAAGGAGGCCGGAGCAGAGGAGTGGAAGAAGGCCCACGAAAAGACCCTTCGTGCTGCTGAGTATGTGGTGACCGGACTTTCTGCAGGCAAGAAATACTGCTTCAGAGTGGCTGGCATCAACGTCAACGGTACGGGAGACTGGAGTGAACCCTGTTCTGAGACGGAACCAGTGGAGAGGATTGGTAAGTAATCTGTAAAAAAAAATATTTTGGTAATAGAGTAGATGTTATTTGCAGGCTTTTGATGAGGTTGAAACATTTCAATTCCTGTATCACTTACATTACAAATTACTCATCATCACGTTTTCTCACCCAGAAATTCCTGACTTCGAGCTCCACGATGACCTTAAGAAGACCATCTGCCTCCGCGCTGGAGGCTCCCTCCGCCTATTTGTCAGTGTCAGCGGTCGTCCCAATCCTGCCATCTCCTGGAGCAAGCCAGATGTCGACCTTCACAACAGAGGCTTCATCGAGGTCACCAATACGTCCACCACACTCATCATCGACAAGGTCAACCGCTACGATGCGGGCAAGTACACACTGATAGCTGAGAACTCTGCAGGCAAACAAGAAGTCAACATCCTGGTCAAGGTCTATGGTAAGTGACAAACTACACAGGAGTTCCTATACTTTCAATTGATTTTATATGATACATTACGTTTTTGAGGATTTTATATTTTAAGTGCAGAACTATTTTTATTGTTAGATACTCCTGGACCAACTGGACCACTCAAAATCAAGGAGCTGAACAAAGATTCTGCCACCATCTCTTGGGAAGCACCAACTGTAGATGGTGGTGCTCCCGTCAACAACTACATCATAGAGAGGCGTGAGGCCTCAATGAGAGCCTACAAGACGGTGACGTCCAAGTGCAGCAAGACGTCCTATAAGATAGATGGCCTGATGGAAGGCATGCTGTACTACTTCCGGGTTCTCCCTGAGAACATCTATGGAATCGGAGAACCCCGCGAGACACCTGACGTCATCCTGGTGTGCGAGGTGCCTTTGCCACCTAACAAGCTGGAAGTAGTCGATGTCACCAAGAGCACTGTTACCCTGGGATGGCAGAAGCCTGAGCATGATGGTGGCAGCAGACTGATAGGCTACATGATTGAGGCCTGCAAGTTCGGCACTGACAAGTGGATGAAGGTGGCCACACTGAAGCTCACAGACTTTGAGCACACCATTGAGAAGCTGAATGAGCATGAACAGTATTTGTTCAGACTCAGAGCAATCAACAGCAGAGGAGCCAGTGAGCCCAAAGAGCTTCTCACCGCGGTCACTGTGCAGGAACAGAGAGGTAACGCCATCTTTTCTAATTGTTTTAGACAAAAGCATAAAAAAGAAAGGGATTGACTAAAGGGGATGTAAATTGTGATTTGTGAATATGGGCTCTACAAATAAAATCTGATTGATTGATTGATATCGTCACATTTCAGTTCGCAATCAATTTCCCATCGGTTGTCATCAGTAATTACACTATTTTTGTGTCTGCCTTTTCTCCAGTGATGCCCGTTGTGGACTTTTCCAGTTGTCCTCAGAAGGTTGTCAATGTCCTCGCTGGCAAGACTCTGGAGCTGGACCTGCCCCTCATTGGCAGACCTCCTCCTGTCTGCTCTTGGTACTTGCGGGACAACAAGATGAAAGTTACTGACCGTGTCAAGATCAAGAGCACCGGCAAGTTCTCCAAACTCACTGTGTCCGACACCACCATCGATGACACCGCTGACTACACCCTCGAGGTGAAGAATGCAGTTGGCGTCCTCACGGAGGTCATCAAGGTCATCATCCTGTGTAAGAAACCCTCTCTTATTTGTTGCTGACTTTTATCAATAGCAATCATAGCCACAGACAGTGTACTTTATTAACATCGATCAAACTGAGTGTAACCTTCAATTCTGTTTATCCTATTTGTCTAGCTAAACCCGATGAACCAAAGGGACCCATCAGATTTGATGAGATTGATGCCACCACCGTCACCTGCAGCTGGGACCCTCCAGTCAGAGATGGTGGCGCTCCCGTCAGTGGCTACGTGGTCGAGAAGCGTGATGCTCACAGACCTGGCTGGTTGCCTGTCTGTGACTCTGTTAGCCGACCCACTTTCAAGTTTGAAAACCTGAATGAGGGAGATGAGTATGTCTTCCGTGCAGCTGCCATGAATCGTTATGGCACTGGAGAGTTCCTACAGTCCGACATTGTCACCTGCAGGAGCTTGAATGGTAAGACTGCAATTACACATCTGATATTACCTTACAGAAAGAATTAGGTAACGTATGATAGCATTATGTAACATATTTTCTCTCCTCAAAAGATGTGCCTGGACCTCCTGGCCGTCCAACAGTGTTTGATGTTTCTCGGGATGGCATGACTGTTGCCTGGAACCCACCAGAAGGAGATGGTGGCCTTGAGGTTTCTGGATATATCATAGAGCGCAAAGAAGTCAGGTCCGACAGATGGGTGCGCGCTAACAAGAACCCCGTCACCATGACCAGATACAGGTCAACAGAGCTGATTGAGGGCCTGGAGTTTGAACACAGAATCACTGCAATCAATGCCAGAGGCCTGAGTAAACCCAGTCTGCCATCCAAACCAGCTGTGGCAACAGATCCCATCGGTATGAGAACAGTTCTAGGAAAAGTGTGGTTTTTTAGTTAACACAGTTTATTAAAATTAAATTCATACTTATATTTGGCGACATCTTAGCAAACACTGACATTCCTCTCTTCCCTTTCTAGATCCACCTGGTTGTCCACAGAACCCGAGGATCACCGATACCACCAAGTCCTCAGTATCATTGGCTTGGAGTCCACCTGATGATGAGGGAGATGCAAGGGTGAATGGTTACCTGATTGAGATGCAGAAGGTGGGCACTATGGCCTGGATCAAGTGCAACACCACCCCATCTCTGATCTGTGAATACACACTGACCAACATGCCACAAGGAGAGGAGTTCAAATTCCATGTGATGGCCTGCAATGCCGGTGGCTCTGGAGAGCCTGCGGAAGTGCCAGGAACTGTCACAGTGACCGAGATGCTTGGTAAGGCAACAACGGCTACCTTAACTACATCACAACTACCAAAGCAGTTTTCACTGGTTCTAATGTGGCCACTCATTTGTGTTTCTCTCCAGAATGTCCTGATTATGAGTTGGAGCTGAAGTACAAAGATGTGTATGTGGTCCGCCAGGGTGGAGTAGTTCGCCTCTCTGTGCCCATCAAGGGTAAACCTCATCCAGTCTGCAAATGGTTGAAGGATGCAGGTGCAGTCTCCACCAAGGCCATGATTGCCTCCACCGAAGATGCCAGCGAGCTGGTGATCAAGGGGGCTGAGAGGAGTGACTCTGGTTTGTATGACCTCCTGCTGGAGAATAAGGTCGGCAAAAAGAAGGTCCAAATCAAGGTGAAGGTCATTGGGCGCCCAGGTGCTCCAGAGGGACCAATGGTCTTTGAGGAGATCCAGGCAAACTCTGTCAAGGTGGCATGGAAGGTACCCACTGATGACGGGGGCTCAGAGATCTTGGGTTACATTGTGGAAAGACGTGAGGCAGCCAGAAACGCCTGGTACGCTGTGGACTCAAGAGTGACTGACACTCAGCTGGTTGTCAAGGGCCTGAAGGAAGGAACAGAGTATCACTTCAAGGTCACAGCTGAAAACTCCTTCGGTGTTAGTGCCTCCCTAAAGTCCGAGCAGCCAGTGGTGCCTCAGACTCCTCTTTGTAAGTATTCCACTTCTTCAGTCTGTGTTTCAATGTGTCTTTGACCTGAGATAATTCATTAATTATTCAAAATAAAATGTTGTTTTAAAACCAGGTCCTCCTGAGTCTTCAAGCACCCCACCAGAGATCATGGACGTCACCAAGAGCTCTGTGGCCCTGGCTTGGTCCAGACCGAAGGACGACGGTGGTTCTGTCATCACTGGCTACTTCGTTGACTACAAGGTGGTGTCTACTGAAACATGGTCCCGCCACCAGAAGAAGATCACCTCCACCATGTTTACTCTGCCTGGACTCACCCCGGACTCAGACTATCAGTTCCGCATTGTTGCCGTGAACGACGTTGGTGAGAGTGAGGCTGGTCCTGTGTCCGACCCAGTCACATGCAAGGATCCATTTGGTGAGTTTTCACTCATATTCATATGTATTTATACTATAACTATTATAGTAGTTGTTAACATTTTACTTTCCATTAGCCATCTAGACGTAAATGATATTTCCCTGTAAACCTAAGTAAACTTTGTTGATCAAAACAACCTCCAATACTTGGCTGGACGAGGGTTTTGCACATAAAAAGATATAAAAAAAATATTCAGTATTCATTGTTGGTTTCAGGATGAATTAATTTTTTTTATTTCTTTCGTTCCAGACAAGCCAAGTCAACCAGGTGAGATCGACACAGTTAATGTGACAAACAACTTCATCACCCTACGCTGGCAAGCTCCAGAGTGCGACGGTGGAAAGGAAGTCCTGGGCTACTGGGTGGAGTACAGGAAATCAATTGAGAGCACTTGGAAGAAGTCCAACAAGCAAAGGGTGAAGGAAAAGGAGTTCACCATGCCTGGATTAAATGAGGCCACCGAGTACGAGTTCAGAGTGTTTGCTGAGAATGAGACAGGAATGAGTCGACCCCGAAGGACTACCACATGCATCAAGACTAAACTGAGCGGTGAGTGGCCTGAAATAGAAATTATTTGTACACAATTATCCAGAATTTCTTTGCTAAAAAAATGACGTTGCATCCTTGTTTTGTATTTACAGTTGAAACTAAGCCAAGCCTGAGGAAGGAAATGGATGAAGTAACTGTCAAACTTGGCCAGCCTGCGGTCATGAAGTGCCAGATCATTGGCAGACCTGTTCCTGAAATCAAATGGTATCATGTCGACAAAGAGGTTGTCGAGTCCCGCAAGTATGAGATGAGCTCCGATGGCCGCAACCACTCCCTGTCAATAATGACCAACCAGCAGGACGATGAGGGACAGTACACCTGTAAGGCCATCAATGAGGCTGGAGATGCTGAGACAGCAGGTCTCCTGGTGTTGGAGGCAGCTCCATCCTTCCATGCTGACTACCCATTGAAGGAAACCTACTATGCTGGCCTGGGAACTACTCTGCGTATCCACGCTGTGTACATCGGCCGCCCAGAGCCAAAGATCATGTGGCTGCATGGAGTGAAGACTCTGGAGAACACAGAAGACATCAACATTGAGACAACTGAGCATTACACACACCTTGTCATTAAGAATGTGCAACGCAGATTACATGGAGGCAAATACAGGATCCGACTGCACAACCACTTTGGCAGAGCTGACACCGCGTTCAATGTGGAAATCTATGGTAAGCGCGTGTAAATGACCTGCAGTGAGTGCAGCATGAATTCATCTGTACAGCTGATATTAGATTCAATAATGTAATCCGATCCTTCTGTTTCCAGACAAACCTGAAATGCCGCAGGGTCCCATTGTCCTGGACGCCCTCCTGAAGAATTCAGTCATCATCAGCTGGAAGCCTCCCCAGGACGATGGAGGCTGCATGATCACCAACTACATCGTGGAGAAGCGTGAGGACAAGGAGGGAACCGAGTGGGAACTGGTGTCCTCATCCATTAATGGAACATCTTGCCGTGTCCTCAACCTCATCGACAGCGCTGGATACTTCTTCCGTGTGTATGCCCAGAATCGCTATGGCAACAGTGAGCCATTGGAGCTCACTTCACCTATTCTCATCAAGAGCCAACTGGGTACGTTTAGTCCAATGACCGTTAATGTTTTCAAAAGTGCTTCATGAATCCATGTCTTACAATGTATGTGTAGAACAATAATACATCATATTAGTTCACATGTGAAGACCCACCCAAGTACACTGCGATGGATTCTTATACACATGTTTCTGTCCACAGAGAAACCATCACCACCTCTGTCGCCAGTTGTGTCGGCAATTACCAAGGACTCCTGCGTGGTTTCCTGGAAGCCTCCACTCAGCGATGGTGGCTCCAAGATCAAGAGCTATTGCCTTGAGAAGAAGAACAAGAAGGACAAAAAGGAATGGACCGAATGGACTCCGGTGACCACAGATGAGATCAAAGCGACCGTGTTCTCAGTGAAGCATCTCAATGAGGGCCTCGAGCACATCTTCCGTGTGAAGTGCGAGAACGTCGGAGGACAGAGTGACTACAGTGAGGAGACCGCTCCCATGGTTCCAATCACGGCTGTCGAGATCCGTGCTCCAGCCTTCAAGGAGGAGCTGAGGAACATGAGCGTCAAGTACAAGAGCAATGCCACCCTCGTTTGCAAGATCTTAGGACAGCCCAAGCCTGTGATTAAATGGTTCAGACGAGGAAAGGAGATCCATTCTGACGGAAAGAAGATCAAGATCCAGGAGTTCAAGGGAGGTTACCACCAGCTAGTTATCACTGAGGCGGATGAGGAAGACTCCACTGTTTACCAGATCAGAGCCACCAACCAGGGAGGCTCCATCTGTGCTACAGTCTCTTTGGATGTGGAAGGTAAGTGTAAAGATATATCTAATTCCTCCGTTTTAAACCGACTCAGACTTAACCAGCAGCATAACTAAATTAAATACTTGTTGAAACAATCATCTCACTTTAGCCATTTCTTGCATTTCTAGTCCCTGCCCAGATCCATCTGCCGAAGAACCTTAAAGACAAAGAAGCCATCCCTGCCCTGCGTGGAGAGATGGTTAATATCAAGATTCCTTTCGGTGGCAAACCAGATCCTGTCATTACATGGCAGAAAGGACAAGATCTCATCGACAGCAATGGCCACTACCAGGTCATTGTAACCAGGTCATTCACGTCCTTGGTGTTCCCCAATGGAGTGGAGAAGAAGGATGCTGGTTTCTACATTGTGTGTGCCAAAAACAGATTTGGCATTGACCAACAGACAGTGGAGCTGGATGTGGCTGATGTGCCTGATCCTCCACGTGGTGTCAAAGCCAGTGACGTCTCCAGAGACTCTGTTACTCTGAACTGGGTAGCACCAGCTAATGATGGCGGCAGTAAGGTCAAGAGCTACATCATTGAGAAATGCCCCACCACTGCTGAGAGGTGGGAGCGTGTCGCCCAGTCCCGTGACACTCACTACACCGTGATCAATCTGTTTGGAGGAACCAGCTATCAGTTCAGGGTCATTGCTGAGAACAAATTTGGACAGAGTGCTCCATCTGAGACCAGCGGACCTGTCATGACTAAAGAGGACAAATCCAGAGTCCTGCTCTATGACAGGGAGGTTGACGATACTGGACGTGTCCCCAGGGGCAAGGCTCAACACTCTGATGCCAAGAATCTGCACCTCAAATATGCTATCGCAGAGGAAGTGGGCAGAGGTCAGTTTGGCATTGTCCACCGCTGTGTTGACATCAGCTCTGAGAAGACATACATGGCTAAATTTGTCAAAGTGAGAGGTGCTGATCAAGCGATAGTCAAGAAGGAAATTGCAACACTGCGCTTGGCCAAACACACTAACTTCCTCCTTCTCCATGAGTCTTTTGACAGCCCAGAAGATCTAGTGATGATCTATGACTTCATCTCTGGTGTCGACATCTTCGAGCGCCTCAGTGCAGCTGACTTTGAGCTTAATGAGCGGGAGATTGTTAACTACATCAGGCAGATCTGCTCAGCTCTCGAGTTCTTGCATGCTGAGAGCTATGGAAACTTTGATATCAGACCTGAGAACATTGTGTACACAACAAGAACCAGCTCTAATGTAAAGATCATCGAGTTAGGCCAGTGCAGACACCTAACTCCTGGAGAACAAATCAAGATTCAGTATACCACTGCAGAGTATGCTGCCCCTGAGATCCACCAGTGTGACTTGGTCAGCAGTGTCACTGACATGTGGTCGGTTGGTGTCCTTGCCTATGTCCTCCTCAGTGGACTTAATCCATTCACATCTGAAACCAACCAACAGATGATCGACAACATCTCCAACGCAGCCTATAGCTATGAAGACGAATCCTTCACACAGGTCAGTTTTGAGGCATTAGACTTCACAGACCGCCTCATGACAAAGGATCGTAGACATCGTATGTCTGCTGCCGAGGCTCTGGTGCATCCTTGGCTTGCCAAGCCTGCAGAGGATATCAGCACCAGAGCAATCCCATCTGGTAGACATAAAAGATATTACCAGGCGATGGTGAGAAAAGAGTGGAACACCGTTGTCTCTGCAGCTCGTGTGGCCAGTGGGGGTTCCATCAGGTCCCAGCGCGGAGTCTTTGTTGCCAAGGTGAAGATTGCTTCATTTGAACACGGCCCTCTTGCAGGACAGATTGGACATGCAGTGGTGAATGAAGGAGACAGCGTGAAATTCATCTGCCACATTGACAACTATGATAGCACTACTGAAGTGACATGGTACTGTGGAGTCAGACAGCTTGAAGCTGGTGAAAAATATGAAATTGAATATGAGGATGGCCTGGCTGTAATCACCATCAACAAGGTCACAAGGGCAGATGATGGTACCTACAGATGCAAGGTTGTTAATGAGTATGGTGAAGACAGTTCCTACGCTGAGCTGTTCATCAACAGTGTTAGATCGTGCCGCGAGTACTTCACCAGTCGTGTGGTCAAGAGAACAAAGCGCAGAGTGGACACTGCCAGAATGCTTCAGAAACCACCGGAGTTCACCCTTCCTCTGGTCAATCGGACAGCCTACATGGGTGAAGACGTGCGCTTCAGTGTCACCATAACTGTTCACCCTGAGCCTCGTGTCATCTGGCACAAATCAGGACAGAAACTTATCCCTGGAAATGATGAGAAGAAATATACCTTCATCAGTGACAAGGGTCTGTACCAGCTGATTATCCACAAACTGGACAAGGAGGATGATGCAGAATATAGTGTTGTGGCACGTAACAGGTACGGTGATGACAGCTGCAAGGCTCGTCTTACTGTCGTTCCTCGTCCTAAACCAGCAGATCTCACCCTGAGGCCCATGTTCAAACGTCTGCTAGCAAACGTAGAGTGCAGGGAGAGCCAGAACGCACGGTTTGAAATCAGAGTGTCTGGCCACCCCACACTGAAGTGGGAGAAAGATGGCACACCTTTGGCCTTTGGACCATCTATTGAGGTTATCCACGAGGGTCTTGATTACTACATCCTTCATGTGAGAGACACTCTCCCTGAGGACTCTGGCATATACAGAGTAACTGCTACCAACTCTGCTGGATCTGCCAGTTGCCAGTCCACACTCAAAGTGCAGCGTGTCAGTCATGTAAAGAAGGAATATGAGACCAGTGAAAAGGAAAAGCAAACGTTATCTGGACAGGAAGAAATGGACAAAAAGTTGAGGCTTTACCAGATTATGTCCGGCACTGTTGTTGCGCCTCTCCCACCTTTAGCAGTACAAGCTGTCAGGGAGGCCGCCACCATGTTCAAACCGGCTGTGACAACTAAGAAGGGAGAGAAGACTGAGATCGAGATACAGAAAGAACGAGAGGAGAGGAAGAAGCGAGCGGATGAGAAGAGGCTGCGTATGCCCTATGACGTCCCCACTCCTCGTGTCTTCAACCCAGCTGTTCTCGAGGAAGATGTGGAAATCAAACACTTCAAGCCACTCTCTGATATGAAATGGTACAAGACACTGCGTGATCAGTACGAGTTCCCTGAGCCTATGGATAAAATAAGTCACAAGAGGATGAAGCGTATTCGCCTCTCCAGGTGGGAACAGTTCTATGAGGTGCCAATCAGGATCAAGGACCAGTATAAGCCTAAGTGGCGCATCTCATCCATTACTCAGGATGACTTGGAGACGGTGAGGCCTGCAAGGCATCGCACTCCTTCCCCTGAGATGGAGGCATACCACAGGATCAGGAGGAGATCTCTGGGGGACCTGTCCGATGAGGAACTACTGCTGCCTGTGAATGAGTATCTGTCCATGAAGAGAATTGAGGAGGAGAGGCTTCGTCTGGAGGAAGAGCTGGAACTGGGGTACTCTGCTTCTCCACCGAGCTTCAGCCCAGTTCGCTTTGAACTGTCCGCCCTGCGTCCCTCATCTCCTAGAAGAGCCTACAGTGATGATGAAGAGGAAGAAGGGGTCTGTAGATATGACTCCTACCGAATTCCATCTAAATATGAGGCTGGTCCAAGTTTTGTTGAGCTTCGCCAGCGTCACGACAAAGCCACACACACACCTCAGAAGCAGAGGGTTTACGAAGAGCGAGAAGATGAGGAGCTGCTGCGCCCACACACCACTGCTCAGAGAATCACATCATACAAGAGTGAACTCAAGCGCATGGAGTTTGAGGAGAAGATGCGAACCTCTAAAAAGGAAACAACTGTCACCGTTGCAAAAGTCTCTGAGAGTGTTGAATCTGAGTACCTGACATCCTTTACCTCGGCATATATTCCTAAACCTATTAAGAAGCTTCCAATGCCTGAACCTGTGAGGGGAACATCTTCCACCCCGGAAAAGGCTGTGAAGACTGATGTCGCCTTTCCGAGAGTTGACTTTGCATCCAGGTACGAGGAGAGGAAGCAGGCTCTGAGGTCAGAGAGAAGATCAGTGGAGGTTGTGACACAGGCTCCGTTTAGCCTTGACCATGGTCCACAAATCACCATCAGGCTGCGATCTCATCGTGTCCCCTATGGCTCCAACACAAGGTTCACCCTGAACGTCCAGGCCAAACCAGAATCTGAGGCCAAGTGGTTCCACAATGGAAAAGAGATTCATCAGAGCAGCAAGTACCACATGACCAATATCAGTGGAGTGCTGACCCTCCAGATCATCAACTGTGAGACTGAGGATGCTGGAACTTACCGTGTTGTCTGCAAGAACACCAAAGGAGAGACTTCTGATTATGCAACATTAGATGTTGCAGAAAACGAATATGTTCTTGTCTCTTCACACCACAAAGATGAGGAGCCTCCATCCGCCCATCTGCCTGAAATGACCAAAACAGAGGAATATCATGTCTCCTCCTCTAAATCAACAGAAACCGTGACTGAAACTGTTAAAGAGACCACTACTGTTGTTGAGAAGCCGAGGGAGAAGCCAGGTGTTCCTGCTCAGATCCTGACCAAACCACAGTCTCTCACGGTGGAGGAGGGGGGCCTCGCCAGATTTGAATCTGATGTCGCTGGTGAACCAGCACCTTCTATCACCTGGATGCATGAAGGCACAGTTGTTGGTTCATCTGCTCGTCACCACATTGTCTCCAACCAGAACAACTCCTCCTTCGAGATCTCTCCCGTGGAGGTGTCGGATGAAGGCAGCTACACTCTCCTGGTGGAAAATGCTAGCGGCAAACAAGAGGCTCATTTCACTCTATCGATCCGTAAATCTGTTTCCAAGGAAGAAGTTGTTGCCCTTACTAGAATCACCTCTCCAGAGGCTAAGTCACCTCTTCCCAAGTCACCTGAACCAGTCAAAACTCCTAAGAGAGTGAAGTCCCCTGAGCCAATCAAGTCCCCACAGAGAATCAAGTCTCCAGTCTCACCGAAGTCCCCAACACCAAAGTCCCCAGCTCCAAAGTCCCCAACTCCAAAGTCCCCAACTCCAAAGTCCCCAGCTCCATCAGAACAGAGCGAGCAGGGAATCACCATGAGTCGGTCTGATGCCGCTGCTCCTCGGTTCCTCGTGCAGCCGAGGTCCCAGAATGTGAACGAGGGACAAAATGTGAAATTGACGTGTGAAATCGAAGGAGAACCTTCACCTGAAGTGGAGTGGTTGAAAGACAATGTGAAGGTGAGTGGTTTTCTCCAGGAAGTCATTTGTTTTTTAATCATGTCAAAAATGTTGCTTGTAGTGATTTTAGTCTGAAGCTCAACCGGATGTAACTCTGTCTCCACAGATTTCTGTCACGTCAAACATCCGACTGAGTCGCTCTCAACACGTCAACGCTCTGGAGATCCGTGAAGCCACAGTCGCAGACAGCGGCAAGTACACGATCAAAGCCAGGAATCAGTTTGGACAGTGCTCTGCGACATCGTCACTCAACGTCTTCAGTAAGTCTCTCTGCATTTCAACTAACAGTGCAACTCTGTCAGTGCATGTGATGATGAGACCTGGGATGAAATCTCAAAGGTTCAGTGTGTAGGTTGTAGTGACATCTGGTGGTCAAGTTAAGGAATGCAGCCATCTGGTTTGTACTGCAGAAACAAGTCACCTCGATAATCCTACACATTGAATCCTTAAATCTGATTTTACGTTCAAACCAATGTGTGTGAAACCAAAGCACCACAGCTTTCCCCGAGTGTTTGACTCCGTGCACTGTTGCATATTGGTGTGAACTGTACGTGCACATTGTGATACGAGTCCTGTGCTTGTTATTTGCATCCTCGCAGCCCTTGTTGAAGAGCCAACAACAATGATTATCACGGAGCAAAGAGATTTTACTGGCACTGCTGCTGGCGTGCAGAAAACCTTCTCCGCCTTGTCCGTCCACCAGGGGGCCGACGTGCAGACGAGCACCTGCAGCAGCGACGCCCGCTCGTCTGCTGCCCACAGTTCATTTCAGAGCATGTCTGAGGCTAGCATGTCTGAGGCTAGCATGTCTGAGGCTAGCATGTCTGCCATGATGGCCAAGTCAATGGTTTCCATGAGCTCCAGCAGCCAAATGATGGAAATGTCTATTCAGTCGCATGTGACGGCCTCGTCCTCCCTGAGCGCCCAAACCACCGGGGTCAAACGAGGTAAGCCGGCCTGAGTCAGGCGCTGCGATCTGAGCGTGAGAAGACGCTGATGGTTACGTTTCAGTTTCATTAGGATTAATGAGAGAATTTGCTTTCTGAAACTTTTCTGTTCGGTAACTTTCAATCTTTATCACTGCTCAGATCTCAGAGGACGTCTGTGTTTCTTTGTTGTGGATTCAAACAGTTAAAGGAAAAATTTAAGAAAAATAACTTTTATGTTTAAATTCCAAATCTGGTGTGACTGCATAAATAATCACCTGATCTTCAGTAAAACCAAATAAATAAACTGTAGCACGGCGACCTGAGGTCAAATAATCCTCATCAGATTAATAACAGGAAACTGCACCTTGTGCAGGTTTTAACTTTTTGCAGTTTTGATTAAATTAGTGAATTATTTCTGTGACTAAAACAATCATCAGTTAAACTGACGGGAGGTCGAATAAATCAAGTTTTCACTGACTTGTTCTCGTTCACAGGTTTTCCAGCAAAGATCGAAGCTCTTCCCCAGGACGTCAGTGCCGAGGTGGGGAGGTCCCTGACGATAGCGGGGGTGTTCTCCGGAGACCCCGCTCCCTCCGTGCAGTGGGTGCGCTCCGGTCGTCCCCTCCCCAGCGGAGACGGGCGCTACCACGTGGAGAACACCGCTGACCTCTCCACCCTCATGATCTCTGCGGTGAAGGAGGGCGACAGCGGGGCGTACACCCTCCGCCTGTCCAACGAGCTCGGCTCCGACTCCAGAACCGTCAACGTTCTCATTCGGTCCATGTAAAAAAAACGTGAATTTACTGCCCCCCCGCTTCCCGGATCCAGATTCTTTTATTAGTGAATTAGCAACGATAACCGACTTGATAAAGATCTGGATTTTCTTCTTGTAAATATGAACTATTTTTGTACCAAACTTGACATTAATTTATGCCAAACTAGACTAAAGTCTAAAGTTGTTATAAAATGTGCCATATTGGATAACTATGAATTAGGATTTTTGAACCACTTTTCTGTGACATGTACATAATGTATATAGCCGAATTTAACGGTTATGGGGAATGTATGTATTGTTATTTATGACAATAATATTAACCGAAACAAAATGAAACTAAATGCAGTTTAACAGGAGAAAGTTTCAACAGAAACGAATACCCTGTTAAACTGAGAAACTAAACTGTGCCTCAACGATAAGTTGAAGTCTGTAAGTTTGCCTCAGCAGGTAGAGAGGCTCCCTGCTGACGATCGGAAACCAGAAAACAGAAAGACGAAGTTATTGTTCTGGACACGTGTCGGTGCCTGGTACAGTTTCCTATGAGATGTACCATGAGCATAAGACCCTGAGCGCTGTTTGCGTTACCCTCATGTAAGCAGCGTGAACCGGCCTTGTGCTCCGACCCACGTGTCGTACACCACGATGTGACGACCTGCCGGAGTGCGAGCGGCCTGCACTCCCGGCGTTTAGATCATTTGAGTTAAGAGCGCTGCGTCTGGAACAGGACGGCCGGGTCGGCTTCTTGAAACATCTCCTGGCCACGAGCGTCCAGAAGGTCGACTCCGGCTCTGCTGTCCAGACGCAGCGCCCGCTCCTGGAGGAAAGTTAATGTGTTAGTGTGTTTGAGTGCGAGTGTTTTTAGCTTTTAGTCATTTCACCTCGTCAGTAGTCAGGGTCGTCGTCTTCTCCACAATGATCCATCTCCTGTGGACGAAGCAAGAGAGCGCTGTGGTTCACCCTGAACTTTGATTGAATTGGTCTGTTGATGTAGAACTATATTTCATCCTCCTTGAGTTTGATGCATTACTGATTTAATAAAGCATGATTTCAGCACAACACACATGTTTTCTGGCTGTTTATTAAGCGTTTTACACAGAACCACAGATGATAAAACCACGAAACAAAGAAACTGTTCTCAGACCAGCAGGTGAGATCCAGAGAATCGTCTCCGGAGCTTCTCCAGAGTTTGTGTTTCACAGCTGAACAACACAGCATCAGATCCTCCTCATGGTTCCGCTGAGAGGTGGAGCAGCCGGGTGCAGCAGACACACACAGGAAGTGACCTGTTACCTCTGCTGCAGAGGTCACATGATCATGTTTACATTGAAGATTACACACAATGAACCCTAGAAGGAGTTGATCACTATAACCAAATTGTGTAGCTTCTGTGTGATCCTCCCAGAACTTGAGGGAAAGGTTACTTGTTTTTTTAAGATGAGGGAAACATCACATTGCCAATTGCGTATGCACGCACACGCACACACAAGGACACACAAACACAACAGACAGTGTGAACAGAGCGAGACAGTTCTGCTTGGTCAGGAAATGGTCAAACCTCACAGCCTGTCCACTCCGCTCTTCATCGACCAATCAGCTGCTCCCTCACTGCGAGGGAGCAGCTGTCACTCAACAACCTCTCAACTGTTTCCTGTCCATTTCCTAAACGAGGGAACCAGCTCCACATGGACATCAGGACAGGAAGTCCACACCGTCCTCCAGACTGAAGACACTTCTCTTCAGATCACAGCCTCGGATAAGAAGATGATGTCTGATAACCATCGTCATAATAATAATAATAATAATAATGTTCTCTGAGGGCCCCCGTCTGTGCTGGGCACTTAGACTCAACCTTACCCCCCCTATCCCCCCCCCCCCCACACACACAGCACCCCTGCAGATAATAATGAAACACTGACATTGATCATCCTTATTTCATGAGTTTGAAGTTCAAAGGCAGATTTAGAAAGAATTAACGAGGACTAATAATCTGTTAAGGGCGTTTAGATTAATTGAAATGATGAGGTCTTTATAGAAATATTACCCATGCTGCATCTGTTCTGTCTAAAGAATTGAAAAAACACATCCTCATATAACAAGTTTGATTGAAAGTAAATGTAGAAATAGTTTTAAAAGTTTTTATTATGACGACAATATAAGAGACAGTTTAAAGGGATTTTCCACCAGTGTTCAGTATTTATATAAAACTTCAGATCACACACAGAAACAAAAGACAGAGAATAGAACAGATGTTTAAATCAAACGACTTCAGTCTGATGGAAACAGAGAAAACGTTGTAACATGAACTTTCACTTAATATTCACTGTTCTTTATTTTCTGATACAAACAGTACAAAATACGAAACCAACAAAAAGCCTTGAAAGTTCAATACAATAAAAAACGATGAGATAAATGGAACGTTGGGCTCCGTCGACCGTGTTCATAACCATATTTTATGTGAACAACAGAAAACAATAAACAGAAAAGAAGTAAAAAGTGAATGAGGCTTAATGGAATATTCACGTACGTCACATAAAAAACAACTTTATAAAATCAGCTGATCAGTCACTTTTTATAAAATGATTCTGTAGAATGTTAATTTCTTCTTTGAATGAATAAAAGATGAAAATTATGATTCAGTCTTTTTTTTCATATTGAAGTTCATTAATAAATTGATCATTTAAAACCTTATCATCTTCTATCACTACTCACGAGTTCCTCTGCTTCTTCCAAAAACCTTTCACGTAACAGAGATGATATATCGTTATATAGAATCCACTTCATGCCCGAAGCTTCACTTGTGATTAATGAGGCCGTGGACGACAGGAAGCTTGTGTCAGTTAATAATGTGGTTACAATGAAATAATCATAAAATAATATAGGTGCTGTGGTGGATAAACTTGATCAACATTAACATTATCTTCTTTAATTCGTTTCCATCAGATGAACTTTCTTTGTCTGAAGCTACTTTACAAACAGGTTCTTCACCTTCAGATGGTTCAGATCTTCATCTCCTCCGTCATTGCTCCACCTTCTCTTTTCCTTTCCCCAAACGTTAGCTCCTCCGAGGCAAAGAGCAGCAGCAACATGATGAAGTGGATCTGTCTCCACGTCACCAGGAGCAAACCACTGCAGAGCTTCAATCGGGCTTTAAAGCAAAACAACCGTCGGATCTCATTCCACAAAGACACAGAAGAAACGTGAGGAGTTCAAATCGTGGTTTCTCCTGGAATTGCACGAGATGTCCCTCAGAAGGTTTTCTGAAACACAATCTTTATTTAAAGTCCATAAAATAATCTGACATTTGATTTGGCCGAATCCTTTTCGGTGAGGCTGAGCAGCCAATCACCTCCAAGTATCTACGGAGCGCCGCTCACTTCACCAGCATCCACCGCGGAGCCGATCCCACCATCAGAGACGTTTGTAACCAGATAGGATCAAAGCCCCGTCTACCACCACAGGTTCGAGTCCCTTCACTTACGTTGACAGATTCACTGTCGGGGAAAGGCCACAACTTCAAGTAACACAACATTCATTACAACATGAGCCAATCATCTCAAAGTTTGGAAATCAATTCACCAGAAAAAAATGTGACTTAGTTGGCGTTCGGGATCCTTTGTACGGTAAAGGCCGAAGGTTCGAGGTCCGATGGAAACAGAACGGAACCAGTGATTCTTCAGAAGGTTTCAATCAAATCTTGGTTTCGCTTCCGTCCTGATTCCTGTTCAGTTGCTCGGGGAAGTTTGGTGAAAGTGTCTTTTCCTCAATCGAAGAGACGGAAGACAAAGAGGTGAAGACAGAAAACTTTAGAAGCTGCTCATCCCGTCAGGGTCAGAGGTCGCTCCACATCCAACCCAGAACACAGCCATGCTGGATCTGGACTGGCTGAGCTTCGGGAGCCTTCTGGCTCTACTAGGAGACACGTGAGTTCGGACGTTGACGCCGTCGGAATCGAACCCAAAGTCTGGGTCGAGAGCTGTATCCGTGGTAACAACCCACGAGGCTGGACGCCATCTTTTCAGAGTGTAAGGCGTCTTCACACGACGTTTGATCTTCTCTCCTGAAGCGCTCACGTTATCTGTCAGAGAGACATCGTCTGCGGAGACAGACACAAACACATGAGAGACACAGAGCCTCACGACAGGGAAGTCATGAGACCAGTGGAAGGAGGACACTAGAACAGTGTCTCTCAGGTAAGAAGAATAAATCTAACGTTGGATAAAGTTCAGGTAACCATCAGGGTCGTATGGACATGAATCTGGACTCACCTGAAGAAGGGAAGGACAGGTCCAGAGAACAGGGACGCTCAGGTCTGCTGGTTCTGGTCTGTTCCTTCTGATCTATGGATGTAGGTTCTGGATCTGAGGCTTCATTAGGAGCAGTGGTTTCTAAATCTTGAGATTCTGGAGCTGGATCTGAGGCTGGATCCTCAGCATCGGTTTGGGTTTCTACACCTAAGACGTTTGAGAGGGTTGGGAGTTTGGGGGCTGGATCTTGAGCTTGTGTAGCTGGAGCTCCATTAATCTGCTCAGGCTTGGGACTGATGAGGTCTCTGACCTGAACGACCTCTGAACCCTTCATCCTCTCAGCTGGAACCTCTGGATCCTGGATCTTGACCTCTGCTCCCACCACCGTCCTGTTGTTGTTGTTGTTGGAGTTGGATCCTCGTCCTGAGGCTCGTGACTGATGAGGAAGGTCTCGGCTTTTGTCCGGAGGTTGTCCTCTCCTCAGCAGCGGCTCGTCTTCGTCAGGACTGAAGTTGAGTAGATTCAGATGAGTGTCCTCTCGTGTGATCGTCCCCTCCTCCACGCTGTCCTCGTCCTCCAGCCGTGGACCCGCCGGGTTGGTTCGACCTCCGGGGACCATGCTGTTGGTCAGCAGGCTGGGGACCCCCCCGCTGTATCTGCTGGCAGCCAGCGTGATGGACTGGACCAGATTCCCAACGCTGCCTCGAGTGCTGCTGGTGTTGGTTACCGTGGTGACCAAGTGGGGCTCTGCTGCGGTGGCAACTGGAACGGTGTTCATCTTAGCCACGCCCATCTCCACCTGAAACAGGAAGTGGTTCTCCATGTGCAAATAGAAAACACAACACAACACAAATAAAAGTAATAAACTACAAGGTTTGCAAAACTTCAGGACTTCATAACACACACACACACACACACACACACACACACACACACACACACACACACACACACACACACACACACACTTTCACTCTTTGTGTTTAATGCGTCTATATTATTTTTATATTCCTGTCAATATGTCCACGTGCACCTTGTGCTGTCACATCTTTCTGAGGAGGTGTAGGAACTTTCTCTCCAGTTTTACTTTTCTCTTGTGTTGGTCTGTGTTTCCAGGAGCTGCAGTCTTTAAACCACCAGGTGGCGGTGTTGCTCCTGTGTTTTTTGTCTCTTTGCAAACTCTAGCTGCACAACAAGTTTCCACTTGTGGGATCATAAAGATAACCTAACCCAACCTAAGGATCAAGGACCTGTGGGTCAACCAGGGGGGAGCAGAACCACAAAGAACCAGGTCAACACATTAGTGAAGTTCTCCAGGAAACTGATCTGATCCGTCTCTAAGGTTCAGGATCTGGACTCATTCCACCGGATCCTACCTGTCTGTGGTTCGACTTGAGCTTCTCCAACTTCCGCCGAGAAGAGGCCGACAGTGTCTCCATGGTTTTGGGGAGAAGGTGGAGGCTTGTGGGTCTCTTGGGCAAGTTCTGCTGTTTGGGGAGGGGCTGGATGGAGGAGGACGGAGGAGCATCGACCCCCCCCAGTTCACCATGATGAGTCGACACAGAGTTGTTCACCTGGTGGAACCACAGGATCTCAGGTTACTCTACGTTCAGCAGCAGCCACACTGGTAGTTAGCTGGTTATCTCACTGGTTTTACCTGGTTGGTCTGTGGAGCCGGTGACAGCAGATTGGTGATTTGTGGATGTGAACTGAACTGCTTCTGTGAATGTTCCATTAAGTTCTCATCAGAGTTCTCCCTCAGGTTCTTATCGACCTGTGGAGACAGATGTTGTGAACGATCAGGAAACTTCTGAGGGTGAAGAACAAACACAGCGTCAGATGAAAAGTGAAGACCTTTCTGGGGTCCAGCTTGGTGGCGTCCAGGTCTTCTTCTGTCAGTTGCAGGCAGACGGAAACAGTGCCACCTGGAGGACAGCAGGGACAGTGACAACCCTTAGATGTTCATGTTCTCCTCAGGATGAACCGTGTTAACGCCTCTGAATGAGGAAACTAAAGCATTGGTCACGTGACTGCAGACACACCTGCTGTTAAATGCTCTGTTTGGAATCAGAGCTTCTCTGGTCTCGAGGACATTTGTCTAAACGAACACGACGTCCAGCGGGACGTGAGACACATTCAGGACAGATGTGGAAACTGTGAATTAAGAGTTCACACTCACGCCTGAGTTCAGATTCAGGGACGGTGGCAGGCATCAGGCTGGGGGGGGCGTCCAAAGAGGACAAGCGAGCTTGACTCTGAGAGAGAGAAAGAGAGACACAGAGAGAGAGGGAGAGACACACAGAGAGAGAGAGACAGAGAGAAAGAGAGAGAGAGAGAGAGAGAGAGGGAGAGACAGAGAGAGAGAGACAGAGAGAAAGAGAGAGGGAGAGACACAGAAAGAGAGAGAGGGAGAGACAGAGAGAAAGAGAGAGGGAGAGACACAGAAAGAGAGAGAGAGAGGGAGAGACACAGAAAGAGAGAGAGAGACAAAGGGATTAAAGGGATAAATAAATGACGACTATAAAAAAGTATGAAAAAGATTTGTTTCAACTTTCACTTTTCGTCTCTTCACCTTCTGTCGTTCGTAGTTTATTAATTTTCGATTTCTTTCTTCTGCTCCACTCGTCGTTGCCTTGACAACAGATGGAAGGTGTGGGTCTCCCTGGAGATTTTTGACCACGCCCACCTGCAGGTCCTCGATGTGGAAAGAGGCGGAGCCAACTCGAGGAGACAGATTCCTGAGTGTGAGAGAGAAACATGTGTGTGTGCACCTGTTGTTGTGTATTGCAGTGTGTGAACCTGTCGATGTGTATCGCAGTGTGTGTACCTGTCGTTGGGTATTGCAGTGTGTGTACCTGTCGTTGTGTATTGCAGTGTGTGTACCTGTCGTTGGGTATTGCAGTGTGTGTACCTGTCGATGTGTATTGCAGTGTGTGTATCTGTCGTTGTGTATTGCAGTGTGTGAACCTGTCGATGTGTATTGCAGTGTGTGTACCTGTCGTTGTGTATTGCAGTGTGTGTACCTGTTGTTGTGTATTGCAGTGTGTGTACCTGTTGTTGTGTATTGCAGTGTGTGTACTCAGTAGTGTGAGTTCAGTCAGTCTCTCCTCTGCACACTGAGCCGTGAGTCGAGCTTCAGCATCTTGATCCCAGCAGTCCTCCATCGTCTCCTTTAGTGAGCGCAACACCTGAGCAGACACACACACAAACAGTCAGAACCACACAACAGTTAGTATAAATCACATGTTAACAGACACACTAACCGGACTGTTGTCCTTCCAGGCGTCAGGGAACCTCGGCCTGTGTTTCTCTCGGACGACGAGGATCTGCATCTCGTCGAAGCTCGGATGATTCCCGAGCTCGGCCTGAAACGCCAGCTGGTGCTCTGGTGCGGTTTCACCTGAACACACAAGGTGCTGTCACTCGGCTGCTTCGACTCTGAATAACAGGAGCTGATGACACTGGAGAAAAGTTGTGTGTTTGTTGTGTTACCTGGGAACAGGTCGCTGCATCTTCTGAAGCTCTCCCAGTAAAGAAGTCCTAGAGCATAAACGTCCACCTGCTTCAGAGCCGACTCACAGTCCCGGAGGTTCAGCGCTCCGCCCAGAACCTCCGGCGCCATGTACCGCACCGTCCCCACCTGCAGGACAGGGACCACACCTGTAACTCTACCTGTGTGAACTACACCTTCATCATCATCATCATCACATGACCTGACCTCAGATATTGCCACTGTGTCATCGTCTCCGGGGCGACAGGGCCGGTGTCCCGTCAGCCTCATGGACAACCCGAAGTCGGCGAGGACGCAGGACCGGTCGGCTCGGACCAGAACGTTCCTGCTGGTGACGTCTCTGTGAGCCACAGCCGGTTTGTACTGGTCTGAGTGAGACGGACGGGAGACGAGTGTCTAACAACTATAAATAAATATTCATCCAAAGCTGAAAATAGTCCCTGTGTTAAAGAACTGACCTGCTCTGTAGAGCTCAGTGTGCAGGAAGGACAAACCTCTGGTCACACCCTGACACATCCGGCAGCACGTCAACCAATCCACTGTGTGGACGGACAGGAAGTGAGACAGACAGCCCTGAGAGACAGAGAGAGAGAGAGAGGGAGAGAGAGGGAGAGAGGGAGAGAGATAGACAGAGAGAGACAGAGAGAAACAGAGAGGGACAGAGAGAGAGAGAGAGGGAGAGATAGACAGAGAGAGACAGAGAGAAACAGAGAGAGAGAGAGACAGACAGACGGACAGAGAGAGAGAGAAACAGAGAGAGAGAGAAAGAGAGAGACAGAGAGGGACAGAGAGAGACAGAGAGGGACAGAGAGGGAGAGATAGACAGAGAGAGAGAGAGACAGAGAGAGACAGAGAGAGACAGAGAGAGAGAGAGAGGGAGAGATAGACAGAGAGAGACAGAGAGAGACAGAGAGGGACAGAGAGGGAGAGATAGACAGAGAGAGAGAGAGACAGAGAGAGACAGAGAGAGACAGAGAGAGAGAGAGAGGGAGAGATAGACAGAGAGAGACAGAGAGAGACAGAGAGGGACAGAGAGGGAGAGAGAGGGAGAGATAGACAGAGAGAGACAGAGAGAAACAGAGAGAGAGAGAGACAGACAGACGGACAGAGACAGAGAGAAACAGAGAGAGAGAGACAGAGAGAGACAGAGAGGGACAGAGAGGGAGAGATAGACAGAGAGAGACAGAGAGAGAGAGAGACAGACAGACGGACAGAGACAGAGAGAAACAGAGAGAGAGAGACAGAGAGAGACGGAGAGGGACAGAGAGGGAGAGATAGACAGAGAGAGACAGAGAGAGACAGAGAGGGAGAGATAGACAGAGAGAGAGAGAGACAGAGAGAGAGAGAGAGAGACAGACAGACGGACAGAGACAGAGAGAAACAGAGAGAGAGAGACAGAGAGAGACGGAGAGGGACAGAGAGGGAGAGATAGACAGAGAGAGACAGAGAGAGACAGAGAGGGACAGAGAGGGAGAGATAGACAGAGAGAGAGAGAGACAGAGAGAGACAGAGAGAGACAGAGAGGGAGAGATAGACAGAGAGAGACAGAGAGAGACAGAGAGAGAGAGAGAGGGAGAGATAGACAGAGAGAGAGAGAGACAGAGAGAGACAGAGAGAGACAGAGAGAGAGAGAGAGGGAGAGATAGACAGAGAGAGAGAGAGACAGAGAGAGACAGAGAGGGACAGAGAGGGAGAGATAGACAGAGAGAGAGAGAGACAGAGAGAGAGAGAGAGAGACAGACAGACGGACAGAGACAGAGAGAAACAGAGAGAGAGAGACAGAGAGAGACGGAGAGGGACAGAGAGGGAGAGATAGACAGAGAGAGACAGAGAGAGACAGAGAGGGACAGAGAGGGAGAGATAGACAGAGAGAGAGAGAGACAGAGAGAGACAGAGAGGGACAGAGAGGGAGAGATAGACAGAGAGAGAGAGAGAGAGACAGAGAGAGAGAGAGGGAGAGATAGACAGAGAGAGACAGAGAGAAACAGAGAGAGAGAGAGACAGACAGACGGACAGAGACAGAGAGAAACAGAGAGAGAGAGAGACAGAGAGAGACAGAGAGGGAGAGATAGACAGAGCGAGAGAGAGACAGACAGACGGACAGAGACAGAGAGAAACAGAGAGAGAGAGGGAGAGATAGACAGACAGAGAGAGAGAAACAGAGAGAGAGAGAGAGAGAGACAAGACAGAGATAATCTTTGTTTACTTAAGTTTTTTTCACTTTCCGTCAGTTACATAAAAACTGCTGAAAATGTGATAATAATGTGTGTGAGTGTGTGTGTGTGAGTGAGTGTTTGTTTGTCTCCAGACAGGATACAGAAGGCGTTGTCTCTTCTTCCTGCACAATAACAAGACTAATGGAGTCAGAGACGTGGACGTGACCGAGGCTGAGCTGTGTAAACAGCAGTTAGCGCCTCCTACAGGCTGCTTAAGTCACTACAGCGATAATATGAAACACCTAAATGATCTGCAGCGGTTACAGTAATAACATGGTGTCTCTTAAAGTTGATCAGTATTTGGTTATACATTTGCAGATACGTTTAAAAAGTAGACTCTCTAATTCTCGTGTTGTGTTTAAAATCCCAGATGTGATGTTAATTCACTGAGGACGAAAAAGCAAATCAAGCTTTGGAAGTTAGGAGAATCTATCAGGCTACAACAAACGAGCAGAGTTTCTGAGCGGGAAGCTAAAGTTAGCATCAAGGTTTCACTCTTACATGTGGATAGTACTCCATGACGATCAGGAGCTCCGTCTGTCCGTCAGCTGTCGTCCTCTCATCAGCCGTCAGGAAGCGGCTGATGTTGTCATGCTGCTGCAGCAGAGGGAGGCAGTAGATCGAGCACTCGTTAGCAAAGTTCTGCCGGTTAGCCGAGCTGAAGACTTTGACGGCCACGCAGCGCTCGTTAAGACTGCCACGAAACACCACGCCGTAACGACCTCGACCAATCAGCTGTCAGGGAGAAGGACAGACAAACAGCGAGAGAGAGTCACGGTGTTCCTCAGGGTTCAGTTCAACATCCTCGAACATTCAGGTTTTATACATTTATACTTCATTCATTTGAACAGAAACCTCATTGTACAAATGTATATATTTTGTCCGCTCAATGTACAAAATGCTTGAGCTTTGTTAGAATCATTCATCAATCTGTTCCTCTCTTGAATAAAAACAGTACATCATCTGTTTTTGGTTCTGGACTTTTCAAGACTCAGACAACTACCCTGATGATGTCACAGTGATGTCATCAAACAGCTGGGGAGAGAAACACGTCGAAGAATCTATGAGAGACAAGACGTCCAGTGGATTGTGGGTCTGTCCCCGTTAGGTTGGATCAACATGAGGATTGTGTCAGAGGTCAAGGGTCAGATTTACCTGCAGCAGCTTCAGATTGTCCAGATCGACAGACTCAGTGTTCACGGCCTCCAGAGCGTCCAGAGCGTCCAGAGCCTGCTTCTGTCTCCCTGAAGACAAACACACACATTTCACTGAGTTATCAATCTAGTGTGTGTGTGTGTGTGTGTGTGTGTGTGTGTCTACCTCTCATCATCCGGTATCCCAGGAACAGTGCCATGATGAGAATGGCTGCTATGGCAACAGTTACCAGAGCGACAAGCGCCGTCTCCTCTGGCGTCAGCTGATCTGTGTGAGGACGACATCATCATTACCACAACTGTGATGTCATCACTCAGACGACACACACTGAGCCTCACACACACCTGTCTGTCTGTCACCACTCTTCATCAGTCTCAGGGCGGGGGGGGCAGCAGTGGGCGGGGCCTCTGTGAAGTTGGCGTTGCACAAGTCGCGGCTGCAGCAGCAGAACCGGTAGCTGCCGGTCGTTACCAGGCAACGCTCACCATGACACTCCTGCTGGTCACCGGCCCAACAACCTGAAGGAAACGAATCTGACCTCACGTGACCCCGGAGGACAACACATAAACATCTGGACTCACAACAACCTGAAGGAAACGAATCTGACCTCACTTGACCCCGGAGGACAACTCATAAACATCTGGACTCACAACACGACCTGAAGGTTTCAGACATGTGGACAGGTGTGGACAGATGTGGACAAACAGATGTCGAGAGACAGATGTAGATAGAGATGTAGACAGACAGATGTAGACAGACAGATGTAGACAGACAGATGTGGACATGAGTGATGTGGACAGATGTAGACAGACAGATGTGGACAGACAGATGTAGACAGACAGATGTAGACAGACAGATGTAGACAGACAGATGTAGATAGACAGATGTAGATAGACAGATGTAGACAGACAGATGTGGACAGACAGATGTGGACAGACAGATGTGGACAGACAGATGTAGACAGACAGATGTAGACAGACAGATGTAGATAGACAGATGTAGATAGACAGATGTAGATAGACAGATGTGGACAGACAGATGTGGACAGACAGATGTGGACAGACAGATGTAGACAGACAGATGTAGACAGACAGATGTAGATAGACAGATGTAGATAGACAGATGTGGACAGACAGATGTAGATAGACAGATGTAGATAGACAGATGTGGACAGACAGATGTGGACAGACAGATGTAGATAGACAGATGTGGACAGACAGATGTGGACAGACAGATGTGGACAGACAGATGTAGACAGACAGATGTGGACAGACAGATGTAGATAGACAGATGTAGATAGACAGATGTAGATAGACAGATGTGGACAGACAGATGTGGACAGACAGATGTGGACAGACAGATGTAGACAGACAGATGTGGACAGACAGATGTAGACAGACAGATGTAGATAGACAGATGTGGACAGACAGATGTGGACAGACAGATGTGGACAGACAGATGTAGATAGACAGATGTGGACAGACAGATGTAGATAGACAGATGTAGATAGACAGATGTGGACAGACAGATGTGGACAGACAGATGTGGACAGACAGATGTAGATAGACAGATGTGGACAGACAGATGTGGACAGACAGATGTAGATAGACAGATGTAGACAGACAGATGTGGACAGACAGATGTGGACAGACGTGTGTCGTAGCAGCACAATCCAGTTATGTGAGACATGTGGTCTGGGACGGGGCCGGGGACGTATCTTGTCTCATTCAGGACTTCCCTGATGTCTCTGTCTCACCTTGATTCACCAGGTGCATTTCACTGTCTGCTTGTTTTTCCCACAATCCATAGCAGCGGGAGCCGCGGCTGCAGAGGATCGTGCCGTTCTCTCGTACCACTCCTCGCAGCTCATTGGTTGGTCCGTTGTGAGGCCCCGCCCCCTGCAGGTTGTCGGTGAAGGCACACTCGATGTCCTCAGACTGAAGAGCTGCAGAGACACATCATTGCACTGACTGTAAAGTAATAATAAATCATCAGTAGCCCCCCTGGTGGCTGACTGCAGTATAGGTCATTAACCCTCCTCCATGTCAGCAGATAGGAAATGAACCAAACAAAAAAATCGAAGTGTGCATCTCAGATATTGTAACTTCATTTTGGAACATGGGAGGACGAGTGTCTTCATCTGTTTATGATCCACAGATCTGATCCGTGTGAGTGGAGACAGATTCAGTCACAGACCTGACGTGTCAGTAGTGTGAGTCACCGATGATGAAGATGAGTCATGTTCTCGTTTGTTAACGTCGCAGAGATGGGGGGGGGTTCTCATGGTGCTGAAGCTAATGTGACATCACGACTTCGTTCAGTCACAAACTCAACACGAATCATGTGTTTAAATTCTGACTGAAAGTTACTGGACTTTTTTCTCTACACGTTACTTTCTATTTTTCACTAAACTGAATTTATCTTAGCTGTCAAATACGATGAAGCTGAACGAACACGTGACCTTTCCTCCAGCGATGAGCGCCCCCCTGTGGTGTTCACCTCACATCCTGTGGCCTGCATGCTGACGTGTTCAGAAAGGTCAGAGGTCGTGAAGCTCATCTGTCATTGGATGAGTTAATACGTTGTTGTCAATTCAGTTGTTCACAGTTTTTATTTGTAATTTAAAAAACACGTCTGAGGAAATGTTGATATTCACCATATTGTCTTCCTGTATTACCACACCCGACTGCTAGCATGCTAACCGTTCGCCTGTGTGTGTTGTTTACCCTTAAAGTTAACATTCATGTTCCTTCTGAGTGAGGAGCTTAAATATGATGGAGCCAGGAGACTGTTTAGTCTAACACACACACACACACACACACACACACACACACACACACACACACACACACACACATACACACACATACACACACACACACACACACACACACACACACACACACACACACACACACACACACACACACACACACACACACACAATGGCTAATGAGTGTGTGTCTTATCAACCACATCACAACTAAAACACAAGCTGGCTCAGACTGGCTGGCGACTGTGTGTATGTGTGTGTGTTGTAGGAAGTCAGTATTTATGTAAGCCATTCAGGATGGTTTTGTGTGTGTGTGTGTGTGTGTGTTTTAACTTTACTGTGCAGTGCATGATGGGAACTGAAATCTTTCTAATCTTAGCTAACAATACCACAGAGTTAAATTTACATGACGACCACATTCAGGCTACGCTGCACGTCAAGTGTTAGCGACATCTGTTTGTTAGCTTCTAACGGCTCAAATTAATGAGCCCCATGGAGACTTAGTGGAGGCGTGTGAAGCTAACAGTTTACCCCTGTTATCAGTCTTTGTGCTAAGCTATGCTAGCAGTTTGCCTGTGGTGTCAGTGCTAAGCTATGCTAGCAGTTTGCCTGTGGTGTCAGTGCTAAGCTATGCTAGCAGTTTGCCTGTGGTGTCAGTGCTAAGCTATGCTAGCAGTTTGCCTGTGGTGTCAGTGCTAGGCTGCGACGTGTGGAGATGATGACTGACCAGTCGCAGCAGGAAGCAGCAGCAGGACACATACACACAATGCAACTGGAGCGGCCATGTTGGATCCAGCTGACGGGTTTGATTCTGCAGACGTCACAGAAACAGTGAAACACACAACGACGTCACGGATGCTGCTTCAGAACACACAACATCACCTGGAGGGGAACACACACACTTTATACATATCAGCTTCATCTTACACATATAACATGATTTATATAAATTGAGTATTTTGTCTGTTATACACTAAACAATGTTGTCATATACATACTTGTCGTATGTCTATACTTTGCAAATATAAGAACATAATTCTATAATGTTCCTAAACACATTCACAGTGTACATTTTATATTATGATATTTTATATGATACATTTGAATATATTAATACAAGTGATGTAGAGTGAATTCTTTAAAATACAGACACATTTATTTTCTTTAATATTTTTAAATACATGAAAACATCTGTGACCTTCACTGAGGATCAGCTGGAGCTTCGTCTGCAGGTACATTTACACCAAGTGCAGTACAAGTACAAGAAGCTGTCAGGGAGTGGTACACACTCACACACACAGAGACACACACACACACACAGAGACACACACACACACACACACACACACACACACACACACACACACACACACACACACAGAGAGAGAGACACACACACACAGACAAACAAACACACACACACAGACAGACACACACACAGACAGAGACACACACACACAGACAGACAGAGACACACACAGACAGAGACACACTCACACACTGACAGAGACACACACACACACACAGACAGAGAGACAGAGAGAGAGAGACACACACACACACACACACACACACACAGACATACAGAGACACACACACGCGCGCACACACACACGAACAGGGTTCTTACCGGTGAGGAAGACTCTCTCTGCAGGAGATGATGAAGGTCTATGTCTGTGTGCATCAGCTGCAGGTTCTCTCGTGTTGATCCGGATCCGCTCTCGTGTTGATCCGGATCCGTTCTGGTGTTGATCCGGATCAGCTGCAGTTCTCTTGACAGGATGAGAAAATGCGCAGAAACGATGCTGCGCGGTTTCTCTGCGGAAACATCAGTCTGTCAAAGTAAAAGCACCGCAGCAAGAGGACATTCCGGTCCACACTTTCCAAAGTAAAAGCCTGATAATAACTAAGAACATTTTATTGTTTAAATATTTGATACAAACGCTAAAATAACATTATTTGAGTATTTTATGGATATCAGCAGTTTTAGGGTTAGGGTCAGGGTTAGTTTTAATTCATTCTTAATCATTGTTTTATAATTTTTCATAGAATTAGTGTTTTGTATTCTGTAAATGAGGTGTTTGGCAGCTGAGGTTTTGTTTTGAAGTAACCGGTGTTCACTTCCTGATGTGAACAGAGACATCAGAGTTGGTGATGTCAGATGTGACCAGTTAGTAGTTTGAAGATGTCTTTGATGAGACCGGAAGTGTCTCTGCTCTGCCTCTCACCTGAATAATGAGAAGCAGGAAACTGCTGTTTCGTTCATGTGTAGACTCTGAGGACAGATCTCCAGAGTTTACCTGAAGATCTCTCTGGAAACATCTAAAGACTCGACACACTCCACCAGCTACACCTTGTGGCCAAGGTGTCTGAGGACGTGAGCCTCTAAGGAAACTGGAAGTTTTACGTCTTTGGTCATTTTCATCTTTTCTTTTCTCTCTGTTCCTGACATCATGTTCCTGACATCATGTTCCTGACACCATGTTCCTGACATCATGTTCCTGACATCATGTTCCTGACATCATGTTCCTGACATCATGTTCCTGACACCATGTTCCTGACATCATGTTCCTGACATCATGTTACTGTCATCATGTTACTGACATCATGTTACTGTCATCATGTTCCTGACATCATGTTCCTGACATCATGTTCAAACATCATGTTCCTGACATCATGTTCCTGACATCATGTTCAAACATCATGTTCCTGACATCATGTTCCTGATATCATGTTCAAACATCATGTTCCTGACATCATGTTCCTGACACCATGTTCCTGACATCATGTTCCTGACATCATGTTCCTGACATCATGTTCAAACATCATGTTCCTGACATCATGTTACTGACATCATGTTACTGACATCATGTTCCTGATATCATGTTCAAACATCATGTTCCTGACATCATGTTCCTGACACCATGTTCCTGACATCATGTTCCTGACATCATGTTCAAACATCATGTTCCTGACACCATGTTCCTGACATCATGTTCCTGACATCATGTTCCTGACATCGTGTTCCTGACATCATGTTCAAACATCATGTTCCTGACACCATGTTCCTGACATCATGTTCCTGACATCATGTTACTGACATCATGTTACTGACATCATGTTACTGACATCATGCTACTGACATCATGTTCCTGACATCATGCTACTGACATCATGCTACTGACATCATGTTCCTGACATCATGTTCCTGACATCATGTTCCTGACATCATGTTCCTGACACCATGTTCCTGACATCATGTTCCTGACATCATGTTCCTGACATCATGTTCAAACATCATGTTCCTGACATCATGTTCAAACATCATGTTCCTGACATCATGTTACTGACATCATGTTCCTGACATCATGCTACTGACATCATCTTCCTGACATCATGTTCCTGACACCATGTTCCTGACATCATGTTACTGTCATCATGTTACTGACATCATGTTCCTGACATCATGTTACTGACATCATGTTCAAAAATCATGTTCAAACATCATGTTCCTGACATCATGTTCCTGACATCATGTTACTGACATCATGTTCCTGACATCATGTTCCTGACATCATGTTCCTGACATCATGTTCAAACATCATGTTCCTGACATCATGTTCAAACATCATGTTCCTGACATCATGTTCCTGACATCATGTTCCTGACATCATGTTCAAACATCATGTTCCTGACATCATGTTACTGACATCATGTTCCTGACATCATGCTACTGACATCATGTTACTGACATCATGTTCAAACATCATGTTCCTGACATCATGTTCCTGACATCATGTTACTGACATCATGTTCCTGACATCATGTTCCTGACATCATGTTACTGACATCATGTTCCTGACATCATGTTCCTGACATCATGTTCCTGACATCATGTTCCTGACATCATGTTCAAACATCATGTTCCTGACATCATGTTACTGACATCATGTTACTGACATCATGTTCCTGTCATCATGTTACTGACATCATGTTCCTGACATCATGTTCCTGACATCATGTTCCTGACATCATGTTCAAACATCATGTTACTGACATCATGTTACTGACATCATGTTCCTGACATCATGTTCCTGACATCATGTTCCTGTCATCATGTTCAAACATCATGTTCCTGACATCATGTTCCTGACATCATGTTACTGACATCATGTTCCTGACATCATGCTACTGACATCATGTTCAAACATCATGTTCCTGACATCATGTTACTGACATCATGTTACTGACATCATGTTCCTGATATCATGTTCAAACATCATGTTCCTGACATCATGTTCCTGACACCATGTTCCTGACATCATGTTCCTGACATCATGTTCCTGACATCATGTTCCTGACATCATGTTCAAACATCATGTTCCTGACATCATGTTCCTGACACCATGTTCCTGACATCATGTTCCTGACATCATGTTCAAACATCATGTTCCTGACATCATGTTACTGACATCATGTTACTGACATCATGTTACTGACATCATGCTACTGACATCATGTTCCTGACATCATGCTACTGACATCATGCTACTGACATCATGTTCCTGACATCATGTTCCTGACATCATGTTCCTGACATCATGTTCCTGACACCATGTTCCTGACATCATGTTCCTGACATCATGTTCCTGACATCATGTTCCTGACATCATGTTCAAACATCATGTTCCTGACATCATGTTCCTGACATCATGTTCAAACATCATGTTCCTGACATCATGTTACTGACATCATGTTCCTGACATCATGCTACTGACATCATGTTCCTGACATCATGTTCCTGACATCATGCTACTGACATCATGTTCCTGACATCATGTTCCTGACACCATGTTCCTGACATCATGTTACTGTCATCATGTTACTGACATCATGTTCCTGACATCATGTTACTGACATCATGTTCAAACATCATGTTCAAACATCATGTTCCTGACATCATGTTCCTGACATCATGTTCAAACATCATGTTCCTGACATCATGTTCCTGACATCATGTTCCTGACATCATGTTCAAACATCATGTTCCTGACATCATGTTCCTGACATCATGTTACTGACATCATGTTCCTGACATCATGCTACTGACATCATGTTACTGACATCATGTTACTGACATCATGTTACTGACATCATGTTCCTGACATCATGTTCCTGACATCATGTTACTGTCATCATGTTCAAACATCATGTTCCTGACATCATGTTCCTGACATCATGTTACTGACATCATGTTCCTGACATCATGCTACTGACATCATGTTACTGACATCATGTTACTGACATCATGTTCCTGACATCATGTTCCTGACATCATGTTCAAACATCATGTTCCTGACATCATGTTCCTGACATCATGTTCAAACATCATGTTCCTGACATCATGTTCCTGACATCATGTTACTGACATCATGTTACTGACATCATGTTCCTGACATCATGTTCCTGACATCATGTTCAAACATCATGTTACTGACATCATGTTACTGACATCATGTTACTGACATCATGTTACTGACATCATGTTCAAACATCATGTTCTTGACATCATGTTACTGACATCATGTTACTGACATCATGTTCAAACATCATATTACTGACATCATGTTCCTGACATCATGTTACTGACATCATGTTACTGACATCATGTTCCTGACATCATGTTCCTGACATCATGTTACTGACATGTTCCTGACATCATGTTCCTGACATCATGTTCAAACATCATGTTCCTGACATCATGTTCCTGACATCATGTTACTGACATCATGTTACTGACATCATGTTACTGACATCATGTTCCTGACATCATGTTCCTGACATCATGTTCAAACATCATGTTCCTGACATCATGTTCCTGACATCATGTTCAAACATCATGTTCCTGACATCATGTTCCTGACATCATGTTACTGACATCATGTTACTGACATCATGTTACTGACATCATGTTCCTGACATCATGTTCCTGACATCATGTTCAAACATCATGTTACTGACATCATGTTACTGACATCATGTTACTGACATCATGTTACTGACATCATGTTCCTGACATCATGTTACTGACATCATGTTCAAACATCATGTTCCTGACATCATGTTACTGACATCATGTTACTGACATCATGGTCAAACATCATATTACTGACATCATGTTCCTGACATCATGTTACTGACATCATGTTACTGACATCATGTTACTGACATCATGTTACTGACATCATGTTACTGACATAATGTTCAAACATCATGTTCCTGATATCATGTTACTGACATCATGTTACTGACATAATGTTCAAACATCATGTTACTGATATCATGCTACTGGCATCATGCTACTGACATCATGTTACTGACATCATGTTACTGACATCATGTTACTGACATAATGTTCAAACATCATGTTCCTGATATCATGTTACTGACATCATGTTCCTGACATCATGTTACTGATATCATGTTACTGACATCATGTTACTGACATCATGTTACTGACATCATGTTACTGACATATTCCTGACATCATGTTACTGACATCATGTTACTGACATGTTCCTGACATCATGTTACTGACATCATGTTCAAACATCATGTTACTGATATCATGTTACTGACATCATGTTACTGATATCATGTTACTGACATCATGTTACTGACATCATGTTACTGACATCATGTTACTGATATCATGTTACTGATATCATGTTACTGACATCATGTTACTGTCATCATGTTACTGACATCATGTTACTGACATGTTCCTGACATCATGTTACTGACATCATGTTCCTGACATCATGTTACTGACATCATGTTCAAACATCATGTTACTGACATCATGTTCAAACATCATGTTACTAACATCATGTTCCTGTCATCATGTTACTGTCATCATGTTACTGACATCATGTTACTGACATCATGTTACTGACATCATGTTACTGACATCATGTTCCTGACATCATGTTACTGACATCATGTTACTAACATCATGTTACTGACATCATGTTACTGACATCATGTTACTGACATCATGTTCCTGACATGATGTTACTAACATCATGTTACTGACATCATGTTACTGACATCATGTTCCTGACATCATGTTACTGACATCATGTTACTGACATCATGTTACTAACATCATGTTCCTGACATCATGTTACTGACATCATGTTCCTGACATCATGTTACTGACATCATGTTCAAACATCATGTTATTGACATCATGTTACTGACATCATGTTACTGACATCATGTAACTGGCATGTTCAGATGATAAAAAGTGTTGAGAATCCCAGAGGGGGCGGTGCCCTGCTGCTCCTCGCCAGCAGGGGGCGCAGTGCTGAATGCTCCGATGGTTCAGGTGAAGCTGCTCAAACCAGATTCTGTCATCGTCCAGTCCAGAAGCAGAAGAAGCTGAGAGGTGAGTTTCTTTTATTTACCTTCACTTCCTGCACCACAGCGCCCCCTGTGGACTCCTTCACACTGAGACCTCAACTGGTCAATCTGATTAATCAGCTTTATCTCAAATTAACGTTTTGTTCGTGTTTTTCACAAACTGTCCGGTGGGCGGAGCCAAGTTCCACTCGGCTCAACGTGTGTGTGTGTGTGTGTGTGTGTGTGTGTGTGTGTTTGTGTGTGCCTGTACTTGTGCCTTTGTGAGGACCATTTAAGCATCGACATTCTGACTGGTCCTCACAAACTACTCTCCTGTTTGAGGTTCACACTCGGTTTTGTTGTCAGAGCTCAACTCAGCTTTAAGAGTTGTTTTTTAGTTTAATGTTAGGAACCATGTCAATGAGTGTCCTCAATAAGACAGTAGTACAAACACGTGTGTGTGTGTGTGTGCGCTGGTTCTCTGACTGATGGAAACATGTGACATGTGTGTTCACTTCTTCATGTGAACACATGAACACACAAACTACTCACAGGTCCAACCTAGAGAGAAACACACAGGTGAAGTGAGTTCAGTAATAGAATGAGTGATGCTGCTGTAAACTAAATTCGATGACAGTTCTTTGATGAAGTACTTGTATGATTTATTATCACACTTGTGAAAATTCTACATTTATGTGTTGAACATGGCTCTGTGTTTTATTTTGAAAAGGTCTGAAAGACATTAAACATAAAGATGCTCTGGTTGGTTGTTGAGAGTGTGACCTCAGATTTGAGAAACGGCGTCAGGCCCTCAGAGGAATCCGCGGTTAAGGATGTTTGTGAAACGCTCGACTGACGTGAAGGAATCTCCTCCGATTAAAGAGCCGGAGATGGCCCCTGGAGCATGCTGGGAAGTTTCCTGTGACTCACCTGTGGACTCTCCTGAACGTTGTCTAGTAATTTGCTGCTGTTTGATCTGTCACGTCTTTTATTGACAGTATCAGCTGATTGTGTGACATGTATTCATTTCCTGTCAGTTTGTGGGTCACATGACGTTTGTGACTTTGTGTCTCTGCAGAAAAGCTCTGATTTGCAGTTTCCAACTTTGTTCTCAGGAGGCACCACCCTCATGTCCTGATGTAGATGAACAGCTACACATCATTAACAGGACTAACTTAATGCACGGTTGTACATCTAAATGATAAGGTCTTAGAGTTCGAGCTAGCTTCTGTTAGCTTCCGAAGCGAAGAGACAGCTTACGTAGAAACTGTTTTGTCGGATCCCTTCACTGATTCACCTGGAATCTCAGAGTCCACAGGACCAGTCCAGTGTTTTACCTTCTGGTTGGAAGTGGTGGAGCCCACAGACAGTGGTTCAGTGTTCAGGGTGGGGGGGCTGCCGACCAGGAACAGAACAGAACTGTTCTCCTGTGGAACCAGTGGAGCTGTGTGAAACACTGTGTGTGTTGAATGTGAACAGACACTAAGTGTATTTAAGCAGCAGCTGTTTGTGTTTGTTCGGCAGCAGGAGAATGTTAGCAGCATACCTGATGTGTGACTGCTGTTTGTTCAGAAAACAGATTAAACGTCGGGTCCTCGAACGCAACATGAGCTCAGTCTGATGCCCCCCCCAGAGGCAAGCTCAGTGGTGATCAAAAAGTCAACCAATCACAGCCCAGTCTTTGTAACAATATAACTTTTGTAAGATGTTTAATATAAATTTGGTCATCAGTCATCACATGATGTCAGAACCTTGTCAGTGTGACATCATCTGTGATGTCATCAACAATTAACCTCAAAGAGAAATCATGTAGAGCCATGACATTTTATTTTGAAAGAACAGGATCCTAGTCAGTTGAGTTAATGGAACCGTCATCACATCAGTCAGATATGGTTTATAATATATATCAAAGGTGAAACCAGTTGTGAGTCTTTATGCAGACAACATGTTCACTGTGAGAACGTTTCCTCCTTCTCTCCCTCAGCGTCTGTTGTCTTACTCTGCAGAGTGGGTTCCATCTCCTGTGAGAACAACTGACTGAGTCACAGACACAATCCTCAGGTGAAGAGTGAAGCTGAACTTAGATCAGCTCAAAACACTCTGAAGTTATTAAAAACCAGAGTTTTCTTCAAGATTCAGCAGGAAACTGTGGAACATGAAGAACTTTGTTCCAGCTGCAGCTCCTCTGGCTCAGGAGGATGTAATGAGCATGGGGGGCTGCAGGGGGCGCTGCTCAGCTCCAGTGTTAGATACAGTTGAACTGAGGTTGTCGGGTCCAACCTGCAGCGAGTCACATGTTGGCGTGTTCACACACACATGATGTTTTTATCTTCATGTCTCTGATGTGTTCATCACGCACGCACTGTTGTTGTGTTCTGTGGACGGCAGGATGAGTGACGTCCGGTCGAACTCGTCCACCGTGTCCCAGGGGACAGGCCCGTCACCGGGGGGGGGCTCCTGTGGCGAGGAGCCTCCAGCCTTCGTCCTCCCTCCTCGCAACGTCCGGGTTCCCCTGGGAGGAGACGCCCGACTGGAGGGCAAGGTACGAGCACCTCCATCACAGCAAACACACAACACACACTGTGTTGTATCAAACATTTCAGATGTTCACTGAAGAGAAGCTGAACACAGGATTAACATAGTTTCAGTCTTATGACCGACAGCATCCTGCTGTGAAGCAGTGATCTGCACACAGACACACACAGAGACACAGAGACACACTCAGAGACACACACGCAGAGACACACACACACACACGCAGAGACACACACACACACAGACACACACAGAGACACACACAGAGACACACTCAGAGACACACACACACACAGACACACACAGAGACACACACGCACAGAGACACACACACACACACACAGAGACACACACACACACAGACACACACAGAGAAACACACAGAGACACACTCAGAGACACACACACACAGAGACACACGCACAGAGACACACACGCACAGAGACTCACACACACACACACAGAGACACACACACTCACTGGTTGGCTGATTGTGAGGTTGTAATGCCCTGTGTGTGTCAGGTGTATGGTCATCCTGAGCCTCAGGTCACATGGTACAGGGAGGGGAGGGCTGTGATTGGCGGAGAGCGCTGTGTCCTGGTGAGAGGTGGGCGGGGCACCTTCAGCCTGGTGGTGGGTGGAGTCAGAGAGGATGACCTGGGACGTTACACCTGTATGGCGACCAATCACGCAGGGAGCCGACAAGTTACTGTGGAGATTCTCCTGGAAGGTAATGAATACCTGCAGTACTCCAAATACTACACCTCATACTGTCAATACTACTGTTATTAATACCTTTAGTGAAGTCACTACTAACTAGTTCTGATAGAACCACTGGTTCAGTCTCCATCTTTAACTTTCCACACGTTTCTAACGTTTGTCAGTTGGTCGGACACACAGCGCCACCAACAGGACGCTGAAGTTAAACCTCTATGAGGTCACATGACCTGGAGGATTCATGTGGTCACACCTCAGACGTTTGTTTTCCTGTGAACAAAGTCACTGTTCAAACGTGTTTCTCTCCCTGCAGAGGATTCTGGGAAGAGGATCATCCTCCCGTCCTCCATGAAACCAGGGTGAGATCCTGTCCTCTGACTTCTGAACCGGACTCCTGACCTCTGACCTCTGAACCTGACCTCTGAGCCGGACTCCTGACCTCTGAACCTGTCCTCTGACCTATGGTGTGAAACCATGGGTCACTCTTGGTTGCAGGTGGCGCACTAACACACAGATGTTGGAGAACAGGACCAGCTTCTGGGCTGAGAGTCCGCCTAAGTTCATCAGCAAACCGAGCCGGGTCTACGCCATACTGGGTCAGATCGGGAGGTTCTCCTCCAAAGTAACCGGACGACCACAGCCCCTGGTCACATGGTACAAGGTGGGTTCTGTGATGGGGTGGAACCTCTGTCTGTTTTTAATTGTTTTGCTAAAGAGGGGGTGGAGCTTCAGTTTGTGTGTTTGTTCTGTTGTAGGAGGGGGCGGGGCTTCCTTTCTGCAGGCGGGTCAGTACATACGAGCGCTCGGGCCTTCACTTCCTGGAGATAAAGGAAGTTTGTGCAGAAGATGCAGGAACTTACACGTGTTCGGTCTCCAACGCTGCTGGAGCAGCGACGGTCAGCGCCGAGCTCCACGTTCAGGGTGAGACGAGTTTCATGTCCTCACTGACCAGGACGGACGTTGTTGTTAATGTCCTGACGTCTCCCCTCAGGTGCTGACTCCTCCAGCAGGTGAGTCCTCAGACTGATTCCCTGAGATTCACAGAGGACGTTTCCTCACAGGTAAAGCTGTTAAACATGTTTGGTCCCTCTGGAGTCTGCCTAGGGGCTCCCCCCGGCTAGGGGAGGCAGGCTTCCCGGCTAGCGTTAGCTCGCGAGCTAACCGGGCCGGTGGAGCCCGGCTAGCGTTAGCTCGCTGCTGCTACCCGTCAGACATTTAAGTGGCGCTTAAACAAGGGACCCCCGGGACACCTCTAAACGTTGACTCAACAGTGTGGAAGGATGCTGCTGCTGGGCCTGCTCAAGCTCCCACTGCTCCCACTGCTCCCACTGCGGGGCTGCGCTGGGGAGCTGGGGCTCTCGCAGCCAGGCTCACCGGGGCTGAGGGGGGGCGGGGCACTCAAAACAGGTCAATCTGAGGAGGGCTGTTTTAGACAGGGTAAAAAGGTGCTCTTTAAAAATGATCCTTGTGTTATTTTGACCAAAAATATGTTACAGACATTTCATTAAGACCCCAAGGAACCATATCAACTGTGGTGAAATGGGCACAATATGTCCCCTTTAAGAGTTTCTGAGAAGATGTGCCGACTGATTGCTCTGCTGCCCCCTATAGGACGGATCACACAACTGACACCACACAGACCTGCACAGTGGACGGAGCTGCAGCCTCCTCCCACACAGAGCAGCAGCAGCGCCCCCTGCAGGCAGACTCCTGGAGGAGCAGGCCTCCTGTCCCGCTGCTCCTGGAGCCTGAGAGGAGAACTGCAGCGGCTCCAGTCAGTCATTATTGTTACGATGCATCAACACTATGAAACTTTCAGTGTTGGACGAAAGACACAAGTGACTCAAACTACATGAGTTAGATAAAACTTGTTCTTTAACATGTAAGATATCATCTGTCAGATCAACGTTAGAGTTTGAACTGCTCAAGCTCAAATCACTTACACAGCAGCCTCATCTTTAACTGAAGGTTAGCTCAGCAGCATGTGTGTTAGCATGACGCTCCACGGAGTTCTGTCTTTCTGTGTCTGAAGTCTTTGTCTCTGCAGGTTCAGGCCGTCCTCCGTCCTCCTGCAGGTCCCAACGCCTCAGACACCAGCAGGTGCAGAAAACAAGCTAACTAAGCTAACGTTAGCTGCTGTCATGATGCTACCCAGTGCTATGAGCTGTATTTGTTTGTATTTAATATTGATATTATGGATGGATATTATTTCCCGCTTTCCCTTAAACAGGATGTCTCAGAGGAATTTTCCTTCAATCAACCAATCGATGAATCTGTGTCTTATTTTACCGTCTGTGTGAACCTGTCTGTCTGTGCACTGAGCTTCTCCTGACTTCCTGTCTGTGGTGCAGGGCTGTGTGGAGGTCAGTGTCGTGGTCCAACCTGAGGTTTGAGGCCGTTCCTCTGGACCAGGAGGCCACGGTGGGCGGACAGGTGACCTTCACCTGCCAAGGTCAATACAACCTGCCAATCACAATCCACTTTGTCTCAGTGTTACACAGACAGGACTCGTATTATAGGTCTTATGAGTCCTGATCTCTCCTGTTACCTGCTCTCAGTCTCGTCTGCTGCCCTTCCCATGGTTACCTGGCTGAAGGACGGGAGGCCGGTGAGGACAGGACCAGTTCTGCAGCAGAGGCAGGACGGAGCCTGTCTGTCCCTCACCCTGGAGAGAGTAAGACATGTGGACCAAGGGATGTACAGGTGTCAGCTGACCACAGCTGATGGTCCGACCATCGACTCAGCAACATGGAGACTCAGTGTCCAAAGTAAGACCTGTCTGTCTGTCTGTGTGTCTGTCTGTCTGTCTGTCTCTAGGTCATTCTGTCTGTCTGTCTGTCTGTGTGTGTGTGTGTCTGTCTGTCTGTCTGTCTGTCTGTCTGTCTGTCTGTCTGTCTGTGTGTGTGTCTGTCTGTGGGTCAGTCTGTGTGTCTGTCTGTGGGTCAGTCTGTGTGTCTGTCTGTCTGTCTGTCTGTGTGTCTGTCTGTCTGTCTGTCTCTAGGTCATTCTGTCTGTCTGTCTGTCTGTCTGTCTGTCTGTCTGTGTGTGTGTCTGTCTGTGGGTCAGTCTGTGTGTCTGTCTGTCTGTCTGTCTGTGTGTCTGTCTGTCTGTCTGTCTGTCTGTCTGTCTGTGTGTGTGTCTGTCTGTGGGTCAGTCTGTGTGTCTGTCTGTGGGTCAGTCTGTGTGTCTGTCTGTCTGTCTGTCTGTGTGTCTGTCTGTCTGTGGGTCTGTCTGTGGGTCAGTCTGTGTGTGTGTCTGTCTGTGGGTCAGTCTGTGTGTCTGTCTGTCTGTCTGTCTGTGGGTCTGTCTGTGGGTCAGTCTGTCTGTGGGTCTGTCTGTGGGTCTGTCTGTCTGTGGGTCTGTCTGTGGGTCAGTCTGTCTGTGGGTCTGTCTGTCTGTGGGTCTGTCTGTCTGTGGGTCTTTCTGTGGGTCAGTCTGTGTGTGTGTCTGTCTGTGGGTCAGTCTGTGTGTCTGTCTGTCTGTCTGTCTGTGGGTCTGTCTGTGGGTCAGTCTGTCTGTGGGTCTGTCTGTGGGTCTGTCTGTCTGTGGGTCTGTCTGTGGGTCTGTCTGTCTGTGGGTCAGTCTGTCTGTGTGTCTGTCTGTGTGGTTTGACGTTGACACAAACACGCCAGTGGTCAATAAGGGGGCGGGATTATTATGACCAGTATGTTGACTGGTGCAGCAGCAGGTCAGAGATTAAGTCCCAGCAGAAAAGCAAACTGGTTCTTGAATGAACTGGAAACCACTGTGAACCAGAACCAGCCCAAGATTAATTACTTTGACTTTTTGAATCACATGAGCGAGACATGAAGACACGTCTCTGTCGTCCTGAAGCCTCCAGTTGTTTGAATGAGTCCAACAGCTTTAGCTGAAGAGCCGGGGACAAGGAGGTGGAACCTCACAGACCTGAGGTGGACGTGTCTTCTCTGAAGACTCCAGACGTTTCCAGTGCTTCACTCTGAAGGCTCATCAGATGTGGATTTATAGTCCTTCAGGGAACGCTCAGATCAGACTGTGTTGCACTGTGCTGTCCAGCAGGGGGCAGCATAGACACACGTGTGTCACATGTACATGGGAACATATGAAACATGAACTCACACTCGTCTGTCACTGTGTTTTTACATACAGTCAAACTTTGGTCACTTCCTGTTTGTGATTGGCTGGTCTGTTGAAGAGACTCTGACTCTGTTTCTCTGATTTAAACATCATGTGGACGAGTTTCACTCTTATTTTCACATATTTCACGTTATGTTAATTCAACTGGTATTTCTGACACTTTCTGTTGTGAAGCAGAAGAAACAGATCTGATGTGAAACAGTGAAAACAGACAAGTGGAGAAATAGTAAATAGGGGGGGGGGGGGGGGGGGGCTCCGAGTCGTACGACCGTTAAACAAATACGAGCTGGAAACCATATAAAGACAAAACAAGCTGCTGCACAGAGCGCACACACACACTGAGACACACACTAAGATGCACAAACACACTGAGACACACACACAGAGGATGAAGCCAAAGAAGGACATAGACTGCGTCTGACTCCTCCTCCAGATGTTTTACAGCTGCTTTCATATCAGCAGCAAAGGTTCTGGTTCTGTTTTCACCGTTTGTTAAAAAATACTGATGGTTCAGTTTTTTATGTTCTGTTTGTTCTAATTGTTGTGTCTGTTGTGTCCGCTCTGATTGTTGTGTGTGTTGTGTGTGTTGTGTCTGCTCTGATTGTTGTGTGTGTTGTGTCTGTTGTGTGTGTTGTGTCTGCTCTGATTGTTGTGTGTGTTGTGTGTGTTGTGTGTGTTGTGTCTGCTCTGATTGTTGTGTGTGTTGTGTCCGTTCTGATTGTTGTGTGTGTTGTGTGTGTTGTGTCTGCTCTGATTGTTGTGTGTGTGTTGTGTCTGCTCTGATTGTTGTGTGTGTTGTGTCCGCTCTGATTGTTGTGTGTGTTGTGTCTGTTGTGTCCGCTCTGATTGTTGTGTGTGTTGTGTCTGCTCTGATTGTTGTGTGTGTTGTGTGTGTTGTGTGTGTTGTGTCTGCTCTGATTGTTGTGTGTGTTGTGTCCGTTCTGATTGTTGTGTGTGTTGTGTGTGTTGTGTCTGCTCTGATTGTTGTGTGTGTTGTGTCCGCTCTGATTGTTGTGTGTGTTGTGTGTGTTGTGTCTGCTCTGATTGTTGTGTGTGTTGTGTCTGTTGTGTCCGCTCTGATTGTTGTGTGTGTTGTGTCTGCTCTGATTGTTGTGTGTGTTGTGTCCGCTCTGATTGTTGTGTGTGTTGTGTCTGTTGTGTCCGCTCTGATTGTTGTGTGTGTTGTGTCTGCTCTGATTGTTGTGTGTGTTGTGTCTGCTCTGATTGTTGTGTGTGTTGTGTCTGTTCTGATTGTTGTGTGTGTTGTGTCTGTTCTGATTGTTGTGTGTGTTGTGTGTGTTGTGTCTGCTCTGATTGTTGTGTGTGTTGTGTCTGTTGTGTGTGTTGTGTCTGCTCTGATTGTTGTGTCTGTTGTGTGTGTTGTGTCTGTTGTGTCCGCTGTGATTGTTGTGTGTGTTGTGTGTGTTGTGTGTGTTGTGTCTGCTCTGATTGTTGTGTGTGTTGTGTGTGTTGTGTCTGTTCTGATTGTTGTGTGTGTTGTGTCTGTTCTGATTGTTGTGTGTGTTGTGTCTGCTCTGATTGTTGTGTGTGTTGTGTCTGCTCTGATTGTTGTGTGTGTTGTGTGTGTTGTGTCTGCTCTGATTGTTGTGTGTTGTGTGTGTTGTGTCTGCTCTGATTGTTGTGTGTTGTGTCTGCTCTGATTGTTGTGTGTGTTGTGTGTGTTGTGTCTGCTCTGATTGTTGTGTGTGTTGTGTGTGTTGTGTCTGCTCTGATTGTTGTGTGTGTTGTGTCTGTTCTGATTGTTGTGTGTGTTGTGTGTGTTGTGTGTGTTGTGTCTGCTCTGATTGTTGTGTGTGTTGTGTGTGTTGTGTCTGCTCTGATTGTTGTGTGTGTTGTGTGTGTTGTGTCTGCTCTGATTGTTGTGTGTGTTGTGTGTGTTGTGTCTGCTCTGATTGTTGTGTGTGTTGTGTCTGTTCTGATTGTTCTGACAGTGAAAGTCTCGTCCTCCTGAGTAAAAGCTGATATTTGTCTAAAAGTAAAACCCAGTAGAACTGGACTCAGTGACATGAAGTGAACTGGTCAGTTTCCAGTATCAGGTCACATGACGGCGACACGTCCAGATTTCGGGCCTGTTGTCATGGTGACAAGCTGCTCTTCCCTTCTGACGTGATATTATTCTATTTATACATGTTCACATGTTTCTGTGTTTTAAAAATCATGAGCTGCTGCCTCTGACATCAGTGAGGTGAGTCACATCCACACCTTACCAGTACACACCTGAAACACCAGTACACACCAGTACACACCTGAAACACCAGTACACACCAGTACACACCTGAAACACCAGTACACACCAGTACACACCAGTACACACCTGAAACACCAGTACACACCAGTACACACCTGAAACACCAGTACACACCAGTACACAGCTGACACACCTGTACCCACCTGAAACACCAGTGCACACCAGTACACAGCTTACACACCAGTACACATCTGATACACCAGTACACACCAGTACACACCTCAAACACCAGTACACACCAGTACACAGCTGATACACCAGTACACACCAGTAGGGGAGAACGGGGTAATGTGAGACACCCCCTGTATCTAGGCAACGGAACACATTTGTGGTCAGGTGACCATTATGTTTTCAAGCCCCCCCCCCCCCCCCCTTGCCATGAAGGAGAAGTGGGAGCTGGTTCTGTGGAAAGTATGTTTTTTCAAAATGTGTTTTTTGCATGTAAAAGTAAATTTTCTTGCTTTGAACTTAATCAACTTTTGTGTCAAAACAAATTGAATCAGGTAGAAAAACTTATATCATACATGTTGGTGAACTTCCAACATATAAAACCATGTGATTGATGCTAGCTGAAGATTAGCCTGAATTGATAAAGATGTTGTTTTTCTAAAACAGTGGCTGTGGGGTGAAGTGAGACATGAAGCACGAGTTAAGTTTTAACCATATTTTAGTGTTATATTACATTATATATGTTTTATTTTTAATGTCATAAACATTGTAGAAAAGCCATCATGCCAAGAAACTACACCAGGAAGACGACCTGGGGCCAAACACCCCTCGCAGAGATGGAGAGTGCAGCCACTGAGGTCATGAAGGAAAGAAGTCCTTAAGAAAAGATGGAAGGGATAGAAATATTGATAAGACAACCCTCAAAAGATTCATAAAGAAAAAAGAGAAAGGGAAAGTAAAATCAGTAGCCTGGGGTGCAGTAGCTGAGGTAAAGAGAATATTCACAGAGGAGATGGAGGAGGAGCCAAACACCTGAAAAAACTAGCTGACCAGTTCCATGGCCTTGCTCCAGTTAAGAGCCGTGAACTGGGATTTGAATACGCAGAGAAAATCAATATCCCTGTCCCTGCCAATTGGACAGAGAAACAATGTGCAGGTAAGCTAGGGTGTGCAAGAGATCACATGAATCATAATAATCATAAATGTGCTTAATTGACCAATCCCCATGATTCTGTTACTAGTCCGATATTAGTGGTTGTCAATCTAGCTGTCAGGATTTTAACTTTTACAACATGTGTTGTTCTGGTAGTTTTAAAGTGGAAACAGTAAATGTCCCACTTTACCCCGTAGCTGGGGGAAATCGGGACACAAGACCACTTTTTAAAAACAATCATATTTTCACTGCCTTTTGTCCTGAAGACATTCTGATCATTTCCATTTCTAGAAAACATCCTGAATTAATGGGAAACGTGTAAATTGTACTGATATATCAGTTTAGCTCGCCTAGAGGGGAGCAAATGTAAAAAATGTCCCACATTACCCCGCTCTCCCCTACACACCTTACACACCAGTACACACCTTACACACCTTACACACCAGTACACACCTGACACGCGGTTGTAAAAAAACATGACGGGAAACACAACTGCAGCTGAGTCACATGACCTTTTCAGCCGGTCCTCCACAGTCCAGCTCTGTGATTGGTTCTGAGCGGATCTCAGTGACTGTCGTGACCTTTGTTCACTGGTTAGATTGAAAGTGATGTAATGTCTCTCTCTCCTCCACTAGAGGTTCCTCTTCCAGATGAGGCTCGATCCTCCTATGTCGGGGGTGTGGCCATGCTTACCGTCCAGAACTCATCATGCCGCCATGAAGGTGTGTGTGTGGAACATCAATAAAACACTAATATGTCAGAGTCAAGTTTGATCAGGGTCACAAACATGAAGCTTCACCATCGGTCAAGTGATTCAGTTTCCTGATTGGGTTCCTCTCACTCTCAGAACAGTTTCTATGACATCATCGGGAGGGGGGGGGTTACAGACGGTGACACTTCAGTGACTTAAATTAAAACACTAAGAGTTAAATCTGGTCCTGACTGAGTCCTGACGGAGTCCTGACTGAGTCCTGACTGAGTCCTGACGGAGTCACGGGGAGTCCATCCAGAGCTCTGACAGAAACCTGATCCACAAAGTGAGCCTGTGTTGTTCAGGAGAGGTCATCAGTTTGATCCTCACTCCTCCTCTCCTTATTAGGAATCTGGATTTCTCTTTCCCTCTATTCCAATTCAATTAAGAGAGAGAGAAGTGCTCAGTGCATGATGGGAACTATTCCAGACCTATAGCAGCATGGGATGGTTCAGGACCTGATCCAGAACTACAGACTTTATGAAAGAGGAACGTTTTAAGTAGAACCTTAAATGTAGAGGTGGTGTCAGACTGTAGAACCCAGAGTGGGAGCTGGTTCCACAGGAGAGGAGCCTGGCAGCTGAAGGTTCTACCTCCTGTTCCTCTCTTACAGACTCTAGAACCCCCAGAGAACCTGTGTTTTGGGAGAGCAGTGATCCATCAGGACAGTGTGATGAGCTCGTTGATATATGAAGGGTTTGGTTGTTCAGATCTTTCTATGTGAGGAGCAGGATCTTGATATTCAGAGTTTCACAGGGAGCCAGTGAGAGAAGCTCAGAGCAGTGAGATGAGGACCAACTGGAGGCTTCTCACAGACTCACTGGGACGTCCTGATAATAAAGACTTACACTGGACCAGTCTAGAGGGAACCAATGCATGGAAGCATGACTCAGCTTGTTAAACCTGACTCGGCTCATTAAAAACCGTAGTCGGCATCAGGACCTTGAAGAAGAAGAGAGGAAAGACGGGAGGATGAAACCAAACTGAAATGTGATCTCTCACTGTCTCGTGTGTTTCACGTGTTATTGTTATGTTGTTTCAGGTGGACTGCAGGGTCGCAGGTCAGAGGTCACAGAGGTCGGAGGAGTGTGTGAGGCTCCGCGCTTCATCAGACGACTGATTGACCTGAAGGTGATGGACGGCAGCACAGTGACCATGAAGGTGGAGCTGACTGGTACGAGCAGGCTGTGTGTGTGTGTGTGTGTGTGTGTGTGTGTGTGGTATTTCCTGTCAGACCTCCAGGGAGATGGTTGAGATGAGGACAAATTTACTGTGGAGGATTTCCTCTGTGTGTATTTTACACTGTGGGGACACAAACAAAAACATGATCACTTGAACAAACATCAGTGTGATAAGAAAGCCCCCCCCCCCCATGTTAAACGGTTCATCCGACGCCACCATGTCCGTCCACAGTCCAGGAGATGATGATCCAGGTCTGGGAGGAGATGAACCAGGTCTGGGAGGAGATGATCCAGGTCTGGGAGGAGATGATCCAGGTCTGGGAGGAGATGATCCAGGTCTGGGAGGAGATGATCCAGGTCTGGGAGGAGATGATCCAGGTCTGGGAGGAGATGATCCAGGTCTGGGAGGAGATGAACCAGGTCTGGGAGGAGATGATCCAGGTCTGGGAGGAGATGAACCAGGACTCCATCCTGCGACTCCTCAGTAGCATCATGTCCAGACTCTGTCAGGAGAACTTGCAGGCAGCAGGAGGCCACACCCACTGAGTCACATGATGACTTGATGCAATTCACACCAGTTGGATCAGCCTGTGGTTTCAGTTTGTTACTGGGATCAGTGTGGTTTTGAATCCAGTCCTCAGTGGGTTGATGGTTTTAGTTTCCATTGGTCCTTGTTACGACACAATGTTCATCAGTAAAGATCTTGACTCGTTCATAAGACCTGAGTGTCTCAGTGTCCCTCATGTGTCCGAGCTGTGCATATGAAACACTGACCTTCCAATTAGTGGACGACCTCTGGAGCCACTGGTTCGGTTCAAGTCACTGAGCAGTGTGTGTGTGTGTGTGTGTGTCTGTGTGTGTGTGTTACATAATGATTTTCCACAGAGGGTTTTCTCCATATAAGCTGTGTGATTTCAGGTTGTGTTGGTGTCTCCTGTCAGGACGTCATGTTGGTTGGACTCTTCTAATTAGAGTTCAACACATTGGGATTGACTTTGTTTCGTCTTTATTCTGAGCAACTTTATCTCCTGAGTGGAAGAATAATTTAGACTTTGAGGAATGCTAGTTTATTGATTGATGAGTATTGATTGATATTGGCTGTGGGCGTCAGGCCATCCCCCTCCAGAGGTGGTGTGGCTCCATGACGGACAGGAAGTGGCCGAGTCGGAGGACTTCCAGCTCCTCAGGGAGGAGAACCGCTGCACTCTGCTGATCCAGGAGGTTTTCCCCGAGGATACAGGGACGTACAGCGTCCAGGCCTGGAACCGGCACGGAGACGACTCCACCCAGGCCCGCCTCACGGTGGAGGGTCAGTCACACCAAAGCTGTTCATTAAAGTCTCATTCACACACTTCACACAGAAAGTGCACTAACAGCTACTTTCCCTCTGGTTTTGTTATTGGTGTGTTGTTCTGACAGAACCTCCGAACGGTGTCCAACCCTGGTTCATCACCAAACCCAAACCAGTGAGCGCCGCTGTGGGTCGGCACGCCCTCCTGTCGTGTGCCATCGCTGGAGACCCTTTCCCCCAGTACAGCTGGACCAGAGCACACCTGAGCCGACCTCTGACTTCAGGAGACGACTACGAGCTGCTGCAGAAAGACGATGTCATCTCACTGCTGATCAGGTCGACAATTTAAACCCACACAAGACTGGTGTTTCCAACCCTACGTGGACCTGGTCTCCATCTAATCCTGCGTGTCCTTCTTCTTGTTCCTCAGGAGAGTGAAGAAACATCATGCTGGAGATTATGTGATCAGCCTGAGGTGAGACACAGACCCTCGGATGTAGATACCAGGACAAACTGAGGACAACATGGACAGAAGCATAAACAGCAGCAGTCAGATGTTGACATGTTGAAATAATCCGGAGGTCGACGGTATAGAGGATTAAACACCCCCCCCCCCTCCCCCACTCCGAAATCCACCCATAATCTATTCATCAGCTCCGCACAGGAAGCTGGCGTCAGCTCAGATTCAACACTATGCTCTCTATGCTCATATAAGAGTTTATTATATTTATTATAAAGGTTCAAATATTAATGTCTGGAAGTCGTTTCTGTTACTAGAAGATATTTATTATTGATTCAATCTGACGTGAGACGGTTTACACACATGAACTCTGTCAAATATTGTAAACTGCAGGAGAAGATCCAGAAAATGTCCAGAGACACTGACTCAGACATTTGTTCTCACATAGAGAACATGTGAGGAACACGTCAGGAACACGTCAGGAACACGTCAGGAACACGTCAGGAACACAAACAAGAACAGTTCTTGGCCCGTGTGGACTTGTGAAACTCTGACACTGAGTCTTGAAATATGTTTCCAAAGCCAAGACAAATTGTAAACAACATAAATACCAATGGGTTCCTGTCTTTCTCTCTGCGTGTCTCTCTCTCCACCTGTCTGTCTGTCAGGAACACTGTTGGTGAGTGTGTGTCCAGGACCAGTCTGTGTGTCACTGAGACAGACGGGACGAGAGGAGGAGAGGACGACAGGTAGGAGCTGACTAACCTTTTATTTTCTCTTGTAATGTTTCTACGACCATCTGTGTCCTATATTCACAAATTCTCTCTCTCTCGTCTTTAATCCGTCTTCGTCCTCTGAACCAATCAGAGCCGGTTTCATGTTTACACAAAACAACTGTTTGAATCAAAGGTTTTACTGTAAAAGATCTAAACTCAGCAGAATGAAGACGAGTCCAAGTCACTGAGGAAGGAGGAGTGTGTGTGTGTGTGTGTGTGTGTGTGTGTGTGTGTTAGTGTGCGTGTGTGTGTGTGTGTGTGTGTGTGTGTGTGTGTGTGTGTGTGTTAGTGTGTGTGTGTTTGGGGGGGATCAGATCTGGGTGTATGTCCTTATAAGGACAGTCGAGTCACTTGTGATGTAACCTGGACATTTGGAGTCGAGGTCCATTTCCTATACAACCCCCCCACCCCCCTCTCATCCCCTCACCCCTTCCCCCCAGATGTAAGGGGGAGGAGCTTGTCCTCTTGATCTGGGGGCTTTAACCCGGCTCTGTTTACTCTCTCTCTCTTTCTATCTGTGTCTGTGCTCGTTCATCCAGCCCTGCAGCAACAGCAGGAGGAGCAGGAGGAGCAGGAGGAGGAGGAGTAGCTGGTGGGAGTGCGGCGCTGAGAGGAGGTTCCAGAGGAGGAGGAGGAGGCGTGGAGCCCAGAGGCAGCAGCAGAGTTGGTGTCAGTCGGCAGGAGGCCAACCAGGAGCAGAAGGAGAACCAGCCTCTCCTGCACCTGCACAAGGAGGAGAACAAGAAGAAGGAGGCCGACCAGGACCGTCCCACCACTGCTCCCCGAGGCCTCCTCAGACACTGTGTGGACACCAGGGAGCGTGGCGAAGAGGAGCTGCGACAGAGGGAGGCGCAGCAGCTGGATTTCCGCTCGCTGCTGGGACGCCAAGCTTTTCACGCCAAAAACCACCAGGGAGAGGAGCCAAGGGAGGCCGGCCTCGCCAGCGCCACTGCTGAACACCGCCACCACCACCAGATGGATTTTAAGGCCAACCTGAAGGGGGTCAAACCCAAGACGGAGGAGGACCGCAAGGTGAACTCCGCGCAGCAGGTGGACTTCCGAGCTGTACTGGGCAAGAAGGCCGCTGCCGGCAGCAACGGCAACAAACTAGCTGAGACGCCTGAAAAGGACGCCACCGACTTCAGGTCCACTCTTGCTAACAAGAAGAAGCCAGCCAGCCCAGAGAAGAATGGAGAGAGTGGGAAGACGGCGGTGAACAACTGTGTGGACGGAGCGATTCACGAGAAGAGGAGTGGCGGAGGAGGCAAGGCACCAGAGTTTGTGGAGACACTGATTGATGGGACAGTGGTGGACGGACAGCGCCTCCGGCTGCAGTGTCGCCTCGCCACCTCTGACCCCCCAGAGGTCACCGTCACCTGGACGCTGGACGGGAAGGTCATCAAGCCCTCAAAGTTCATCATACTTGCCAACGAAGGTCAGAGGTCACACATGAGACTCACATACACGTCTCCATGACATTGACCTAACTTAAACTTAAACTTGACCTAACTAGACTAATCTGAACCTAACTAATACTTAAACTTATCATTAAAACATCTTTACCTTAAAATACATTCACTGACCCAACGAGGACTTTCTTTAAGTCCCCATAATGTGAATGTGTAAACAGTTAGGTCCCCACAACACCAGGAACACCACACACACACACACACACACACCTGCTGTGTGTGATTAGAAACCCACATCGTGCCCCCCCCACCCATGTTTGTTGTGTGTGTAAAGAGTAAGTGTGAGTTTGAAGTGTGTAGTTTTATAAAGAAACAACTGTTCAGACTCTATTAATAGAAAACAGATCTGAGACAATAGAGACAGGATGTGTGAGCAGCTCTGGTATTTCATATGGGAACAGATCACTTTACACAGGACACACACACACACACACACAACTACACTAGTGAGGACCCTCCTGTCTCTTAAAGGGACATTCCCCCAGTTTTCAGAGCAGAAACAAAGAAGCATCATGTTTGAATCTGTTATTGTTCACAGTTTGTTTGAGTTTCATGTTATTTAACTTTCAGAATCCACTTCCTGTAGATTGATCTGTGCAGTGCAGCTCATACACCTCCTCCAGGTCTTCATCTCTCATGTTTGTTCACGTGTTTCTGATCAGTTTGGTTTGAATCAGTTATTTGATGATATGAAAACAGGCTGAGACGTGATGATTGACAGCTGACACTGATTGATGATTGGTCAAAAGTGTGTGTGGGCGGCTCCACTTCACGATCAATACTGCACACACTCTGATTGACAATATACAGTCACTGATCATCTGTATACACAGTATCTTATGGTCTTTATATACAGGTGGAAAATGTGTTATGTGAATGAATGTCCTCACTAAGAGAGAAGTAGAAACATGTGTGGGTGGACTGTTAAAGGTCAGAGGTCACTGAGATGTTCTCAGACAGCTGTAGCCTCACAGCTCTGGATGTTGTGTTAACATTGTGTTGCTGTGTTCATGTTGTGTTCATCTTATTGTGTTGTTGCAGGAGGCCTGTGCTCTCTGACCATAGACAAAGCTCTGCCGGAGGATGAAGGTCAGTACCGGTGCAGAGTCGAAGGTTCAGCAGGACGAGCTGAGAGCTGCTGCATGGTGCTGGTTGATGGTAAGAACATCCCATAATATATACAAAGATCATTTATTTATACATGACCACAGAATGACACGGGGACAGGAAAAGAAAAGATCATTTATTTGTTAATGATTCCCATGTTTGTTAATGTAGCTTCAAACATTCCATTATTACTGATCTGGGACTTAATGAATATTCAATATTTACAGTGTCACTCGTGTTATTTCACAGTTTGAGTTTAACTCTGACGTCATCATGGGAGAAACTCCATGAATAAATGTTTTTATTCTTCATGTTTGCAGTAAAATAAAATGTTTATATATTGAAAGTAATGTTTTTATGTTTTTAAGCCAACCATGTGTTTTCATCAGAACTGACTCCAGAAAAGTTAGTTCTGATGTTTTTCCTCAGAGAGTTTGACCTCTGATGTGTTTGTTTTGCTCTAATAGAAGAAATGTAAGAATGTTCCAGCAGCTCAGAAACAGAAAAGTACAACTCTCTCCCCTGCGTGTCTTTTCTCTGTCACATTAAATATGAACCTTTGTCTCAATCTGTCCTGCTGGTTTAACACGTTCTCTAATGGAACATGAACAGTGGAGATCGGACATCTCATCAATCTGTTCAGGTCGCAGAGCAGATTCCTGAGAGCGCTGCCAGTTTCCTGTAATTAGAATAAAGATTTAATGAAGTTTCCCTGAAGAGGGTCCAGAGGGGTGGGGGGAGAGCCAGGCAGAGTGCATGCTGGGTAATAAGAGGATATGAAGAGGTCCCTGGAGGACGATGTAGCTGATCAGCTGATCCACATCAGAATATTCAACTTTGTACAAAGTTCAGAAGATACAGTGAAGAGTCGGTGTGTCACATGATCACAGCTCTGTCTCTTCACATGTGTCTCTCTCTCTTCACATGTCTCTCTCTCTTCACGTGTCTCTCTCTCTTCACATGTCTCTCTCTCTTCACATGTCTCTCTTTCTTCACATGTGTCTCTCTCTCTTCACATGTCTCTCTCTTCACGTGTCTCTCTCTCTTCACATGTGTCTCTCTCTCTTCACATGTCTCTCTCTTCACATGTCTTTCTCTTCACATGTCTCTCTCTTCACATGTCTTTCTCTTCACATGTCTCTCTCTCTTCACATGTCTCTCTCTCCACATGTCTCTCTCTTCAAATGTCTCTCTCTCTTCACATCTCTCTCTCTCTTCACATGTCTCTCTCTCTTCACATGTCTCTCTCTTCACATCTCTCTCTCTCTTCACATGTCTCTCTCTTCACATCTCTCTCTCTCTTCACATGTCTCTCTCTCTTCACATGTCTCTCTCTTCACATCTCTCTCTCTCTTCACATGTCTCTCTCTTCACATCTCTCTCTCTCTTCACGTGTCTCTCTCTCTTCACATGTCTCTCTCTTCACATGTCTTTCTCTTCACTTGTGTCTCTCTCTTCACATGTGTCTCTCTCTCTTCACATGTGTCTCTCTCTCTTCACATGTCTCTCTCTTCACATGTCTTTCTCTTCACTTGTGTCTCTCTCTTCACATGTGTCTCTCTCTTCACATGTGTCTCTCTCTCTTCACATGTGTCTCTCTCTCTTCACATGTCTCTCTCTTCACGTGTCTCTCTCTTCACATGTGTCTCTTTCTTCACATGTGTCTCTCTCTCTTCACATGTCTCTCTCTTCACGTGTCTCTCTCTCTTCACATGTGTCTCTCTCTCTTCACATGTCTCTCTCTTCACGTGTCTCTCTCTCTTCACATGTGTCTCTCTCTCTTCACATGTCTCTCTCTTCACATGTCTTTCTCTTCACATGTCTCTCTCTTCACATGTCTTTCTCTTCACATGTCTCTCTCTCTTCACATGTCTCTCTCTCCACATGTCTCTCTCTTCAAATGTCTCTCTCTCTTCACATATCTCTCTCTTCACATGTGTCTCTCTCTCTTCACATGTCTCTCTCTCTTCACATGTCTGTCTCTCCACATGTCTCTCTCTTCACGTGTCTTTCTCTTCACATGTCTCTCTCTTCACATGTCTTTCTCTTCACATGTCTCTCTCTCTTCACATGTCTCTCTCTCCACATGTCTCTCTCTTCAAATGTCTCTCTCTCTTCACATATCTCTCTCTCTTCACATGTGTCTCTCTCTCTTCACATGTGTCTCTCTCTCTTCACATGTGTCTCTCTCTCTCTTCACATGTCTCTCTCTCTTCACATGTCTGTCTCTCCACATGTGTCTCTCTTCACGTGTCTCTCTCTCGTCCTCAGACCCGACAGAAAACCTTCCTGCAGACAAGAAGTCGAAGAAGTCGACTCCGACCTCAGAGAGTGAGTTTCCAAAATATGCAGCAGCAGCAGCCTCTTTCCTTTTGTCCCAATAAGGAGCTGCAAGCTGGGAGCACTGGTTCCCACACACACACACACTCACACACACACGCACACTCACACACACACACACTCACACACTCACACATACACAAACACACACACACACACTCACACACACACGCACACTCACACACTCACACACTCACACACACACACACACAAACACTCACACACACACTCACACACACAAACTGCTTCTATTTTAAGTGTGTGTGTGTGTGTATCATTGGAAACATCAGTTCATCACTGTCCGATTATTATTCCTACCTCCAGAACAGTAAACCACCGAGCGTCTCTTTCCACTTTAAGACCACGCTTTCCACCAGCCCCCCCCCCAGTCTGATGATCCATCCTAACCTTTGTGACTCTGCAGGATGTTATCTTGTTTTTGATTTATTATTGATTTATTATTGATCAGAGTTTGTGTTCAGTGACGGGATAAAAATAATGTTAAAAAATATTATGTTTTTGGGCCATTCTTGTTGATCATTGGTTGGTTTGTAGCTGTGTTGTGATTGGCCGGCTGGTTGCTGTTGGTTGTAGCTGTGTTCTGATTGGTTGGGATTGACAGATCTGGACCAGCAGCTCAGTCTGTCCTGAGCTTCATGTCGAAACGTTCTCTAAAAGGTTCATGCAGAAAATCTGTCTCAGGATCAGGGGCCTCAACGATCTGTCCCAGGATCAGGGGCCTCAACGATCTGTCCCAGGATCAGGGGCCTCAACGATCTGTCTCAGGATCAGGGGCCTCAACGATCTGTCTCAGGATCAGGGGCCTCAACGATCTGTCCCAGGATCAGGGGCCTCAACGATCTGTCTCAGGATCAGGGGCCTCAACGATCTGTCCCAGGATCAGGGGCCTCAACGATCTGTCTCAGGATCAGGGGCCTCAACGATCTGTCTCAGGATCAGGGGCCTCAACGATCTGTCCCAGGATCAGGGGCCTCAACGATCTGTCTCAGGATCAGGGGCCTCAACGATCTGTCCCAGGATCAGGGGCCTCAACGATCTGTCTCAGGATCAGGGGCCTCAACGATCTGTCCCAGGATCAGGGGCCTCAGCGATCTGTCTCAGGATCAGGGGCCTCAACGATCTGTCACTTTTTAGTTTCAGCTCAACATGATCGACCGTTTTTCATGTTGGCCCCGGGGGGGCGTGACGGCGGCGGTAAAAACAACAAGGGGGAACTGAGCTGGAGATTGAATGTCTGCAGGGAGACGGGACTGTAGACGGCACTTGTAGGTGTGGTTTTAAGGGCGGGTAGGTCAAAGGGCGCGTTCGTAAGTTAGCTCTGAGAGCGCCGGAGCGTCCACGTGACGCCTCTTGTCCAATCGTGCATGCATGATGCGATCTACCCACACTGCCTTTGTGATCGACCGGTAGAACGCGATCGACGTATTGGGCACCCCTGTTTTAGAAAAAGCTTAGCACATGCTAACTGAGGCTAATGTTAGCAGCTGTGTCATGAAAGATGGAGTGAGTCAGGTCCCCATGCTAACTCACTAGCTAGCTAGCTCAAATGTTTCCAGGTGTCGTTTCATTAGTTTCTGTTCATAATGAGAAGCTGTTTGTTTATATGCATCTGAGATTATTATCCCATCGTTATAAACTAACAAGTTCGTTACATAAATCATTTCTCACAAACACAAGTAGCGTGTTAGCTCACATGTTAGCTAACAAACTAAGATGTTAGTCTGAAGGATCAATTCAAATCACCTTGAGAATCCCGAATGAATTTGAACATAGTTGGCTTTAATAAATGTAATTAGCTTACTTGCTAATGTGAGCATAATTATCTTATTGTACACTTGTTTCTAAATGACGTCATAAAACAATCCAACACCGTGCAGATGTTAGCATTATCATGTGGTGCGTTAGCTGTTAGCTAGAACACGTGTCGATTCAATGTCTAAATAAAAATATATTTACCTTTATCACATATCAAACATTTAATGAATGAATGAGTTAATAAATAAATAATTCACAAATATCTGCACATGAACATGGATGATGATAAAAAGAGGAGACGTAGCACAGAGTAGGACTGGTTTCCGTTTCAGAGGGAACTGGTATTTCAGCTCCTCCCGAGTCGTCTGCTGAGTTTTACCAACAGATCTGAGCCGACAGCGGAGGAATGATGCTGCTTCATGGCCCCTCGCCCACGCTTCCTTTTAAGGCCTGGTTTCCCTGACTCGTCTCAGGCTTCGCTTCACACCACAGAACCAAACCGTCTCCATGTAGGAGGCGGACGGACCCTGTGGACACAAAGACTCAAAGCGTGTGATTGATGGAAGATGATTTAACAAACGTCACGTTTTGTAACACAGACACAAACTGGAGATAAATGAGCAGAGTCACGTCATTCTATAATACTGACGGAGTCTCCACTTGTGTTTAGTTTGCAGCAGTCATCCGTGTTCAAGTACACAATCAGAAAGATGATTGGAGCGTGCAGGAAGAGCCAATCACAGAGCAGCTCACCCGGCCAGGTGCCCTGAGTGACCCCACAGGACAGAATCTGGGTGTCCGCCCACCCGGCTCGCCACTGTCCATAAATCAAACGCTCCTTAAGCTGTGAGCACATAGTTGGTTGGGATCCAGACACAATGACACGAATTTACATTATCAGGCTCCGTCACCATGGAGACCTCATACACTTTGCTCGTCAGGAAACCCTAACCCAAGGCTTCAGTGACCTCTGACCTTTGATCTGCGTCTGGTTCTGGCTGCTGATTGTTTTGTTACAGCAGATAAAACCAAACGCTTAAGACTGAAACTGGACTGCCCATGTATATTTAAATATCATCTGTGGTATGATCCAGGATGGACACACACACACACACACACACTCACACACACACATATGCTGTAACGTAACATTTTGCCCATATATGGTCATCAGGACTCTCAATGGGATCAACTGCAGGAGTCATCACTCTGTCTCACATTCTGCTGCTGCCTCTGCATTGCATCTCCAAGAAGTGATTGATTGACTGATCGGGGGATTGACGTGTTTTTGTTTCCATCAGGTGAAGCCAGGATAAAGAAACCAACTCCCAAGACTCCTCCAAAACAAGGTGACCCACAGGAGTGTAAAGAGATCATCATGATGAAATCTGCTCATTTTAAATAACAAATCTATTTTAATTCATCCATTCTGTCTTTTCCTGCTTTCTTCTCTTCTCCTGATTGATTATTGATTATTGATGTGTATTGTCAGCTCTGCCTCCTCAGATCCTTCAGTTCCCTGAGGACATGAAGATCTTGGCGGGAGAGAAGGTGGAGATCCTCTGTAAGTTCTCTGGAGCTCCGCCCATCAGCTGCACCTGGCTAAAGTTCAGGAAACCAGTGGGTCTCACACACACACACACACACACACCTTCTGTGGTGTTGATGAATTTGTTTCTTTATGGAATCAACACCTGATAAACTACAAATCACAGATGTTTGAGCTTCAGTGTGTGGGTGTGTTCAGATCCAGGAGGGCTCGGCCGACATCTCCATCAACAGCGGTGACGGCAGCAGCAAACTGACCATCTCCAGCGGCCAGCAGGAACACTGTGGCTGCTACACCGTGGAGCTGAGGAACAACTACGGCCTCCGACAGGCCGCCCTCAACCTCACCATCGTCGGTAGGTTGTTATCTGTTGTTATTAATGGTTGCTATCAGTTTTTATTAATGGTTGTTATCAGTTGTTATTAATGGTTGTTATTAATGGTTGCTATCAGTTTTTATTAATGGTTGTTATCAGTTGTTATTAATGGTTGTTATTAATGGTTGCTATCAGTTTTTATTAATGGTTGTTATTAATGGTTGTTATTAATGGTTGTTATCAGTTGTTATTAATGGTTGTTATCAGTAGTTATTAATGGCAATAATGTTATTATTGGTTAACCCCCCTCAGATAAACCTGACCCTCCAGCGAAGGTTCCGGCCACCTCAGACATCCGGCGGGCCAGCCTGACCCTGTCGTGGTACGGGCCGACCTACGACGGCGGCAGCGCGGTCCAGTCGTACAACGTGGAGATGTGGGAGTCCGTGGAGCAGCAGTGGAAACACCTGGTGTCGTGTAACAGCACCTCCTATAACATCCAGGTGTGTAGCTGCTTTGACTCAACGTCACATTGTTCTTGAGGAAAGGAAATGTTTAAATAAAGTTTAGATAACATTTGTTTCGTCTCCAGAACCTTCTTCCTGAACGTCAGTACAAGTTTCGTATTCGGGCGGAAAACATTTATGGCGTGGGCGAGCCGAGTGCGGAGTCCGAGCCCGTCACGGTGGGACTGGTGGACGACGGTCAGTAGAGTACACAGACTCAAAATAAGGTCAAGCTAACAGCTGAGCTAAAGTCATGTGACTGAACTAACGCCACTCACTGAACTAACATTGCTGCTGTTTGATTGGCTGACAGAGAACCAGGACGAGGCCGAAGATGAGGATGAAGGTACAACTCCATCCACACAACACAACAACACAATTCCTAACACATAACATCGTAACTTCAGATCACATGAAATTATGTTACACACACTCTGACAGAGAACCAATCACAAGATGAAATTACTTCTGGTCATGTGACACGACAGTATCGGTGACCTCTGACCTCTGTGTGTGCTCAGACTTGGAGAAGGAGCCGGACTACAGAGACGTTAGCATCCGAGCAGACGTGAAGGTGAAGGAGTTATACGACGTGGAGGAGAGACTGGGAACGTAAGGCTCCGCCCACGCACTACTCACCCACAATGCACCGTTTTTTCTATATAAAACTATAACAGCAGCTTTAACCTGTTTTTAAAGAGAAAATAGAGTTTGGTCAATGTGAGCACAGAAGAACCTGGTTTAAAGTTTGTGTCGTGATGACATCACAACTGTTTATGTTTTAGGGGAAAGTTCGGTCAAGTCTTTAAACTGGTGGAAAAAGCCACGAGGAAGGTTTGGGCGGGAAAGTTCATCAAGGCTTATTCAGTGAAGGACAAGGACAACGTCCGGCATGAGATCTGCATCATGAACAGCCTCCATCACCCCAAACTGGTCCAGTGTATCGATGCCTTCGAGGGCAAGTCCGACATCGTCATGGTGCTGGAACTGTACGTACAGACACTACAGACACGCTCCGTTGATCTGCCATTTGATTTCTACATTTTGTTTCTGATATCAGGGATCTGCTCATATTTGTAGTTTCTGATAAAGACTGAGACCAAAGTAGCACGGACGATGTTTCTGTGTCTGCTGTTTTCCTTCTTGACTATTTTTGATGTTATAGTTTTGAGATTTCTCTTTAAATGTTTATTCATCCGACTCATACAGGTCTATGTGGTTTGTTTTGAATCTCTTCCACTCTGGTGCGTACGTACGTAGGATCTCCGGCGGCGAGTTGTTCGAGCGGATCATCGACGAGGACTTTGAGCTGACGGAGCGGGAGGTGATTAAATACATGCTGCAGATCATCGATGGAGTCAACTTCATCCACAAACAAGGCATAGTCCACCTGGACCTCAAACCTGAGAACATCATGTGTGTCAACAAAACCGGCAGCAAAATCAAACTCATCGACTTCGGCCTCGCCAGACGACTAGGTACAAACTTCCTGCCTGTGGTTGTGTCTCTTCGTGGTTATTTTGACAATGTCAACAAATGATTTATTAAATAATATTGGTCTCATTGTTTTCCATCATTGTCTGAGTGTGTGAGACGTAAAAAGGTCAATTTCTTGTTGATTCACAAAACATTCTTGAAGAAACTTAAATTAACAATGAATTAAATACTGAATTGAACTGATTCAACATGTTGTTGAATCCGATGAAGAAATTAATCTTTGACTCTTTTTGTGTCGTGGACAGAAAATGCTGGAACTCTAAAGGTTTTGTTTGGGACCCCGGAGTTCGTGGCCCCCGAGGTGATTAACTACGAAGCCATCAGTTATCCCACCGACATGTGGAGTATAGGAGTCATCTGTTACATATTGTGAGTACTTCGCTGTACTGACGCTGCTAGCATCACTTCATTTAGCTCACCTCCATGTTGTTAGCTTAGCCTCACTTTAGTGTTGCTTCTTCAGCTTCACTAGTTGTCTTTACTTCCACAATTATTCATGTGCATCTGTTCTTTGTGTTATTTTGTTTCCTGCCGGAGACAGGCTAAGACCTGCCCCCACCACACCTCTGATTGGCTTACTCTGAGTAGTATTAGCCAATCAGAGGCAGGGGAAGGACGGATGGTCCTTGAAATATTGATCATTTTGTCCTGTGTTTGTCTTCTCAGGCTGAGCGGTCTGTCTCCCTTCATGGGCGACAACGACAACGAGACTCTGTCCAACGTCACCTCGGCCTCCTGGGACTTTGAGGACGACGCCTTCGATGAAATCTCCGACACCGCCAAAGACTTCATCACCAGTCTGCTGAAGAAAGACATGAAGTAACAGACTCATGACACCAACAGGGGGAAATAATCACACAATAAATGAGTCAAACATGTTGAACTGTGTTTGTCCATCAGAGCTCGGCTGACCTGCGCTCAGTGTTTCGATCACCCGTGGCTGAAGCAGGACACCAACACCATGAAGGCCAAGAAGCTGTCGAAGGAGCGGATGAAGAAGTACATCCTGAGGAGGAAGTGGCAGGTAGACACAGAACATTTGTGTTGTTACAAGAAAAAAAATCGGATGTGGTGTTTGTTTTACCGTCTCTTCTTTTGTGGTAGAAAACGGGTCACGCTGTGCGAGCCATCGGTCGCCTGTCGTCCATGGCCATGATGGCTGGAGTCAGCGCCAAGAAGGGTTCACCCACCGAAGGTCTGAGCAGGCCGCTGCGTCCTCACATCTGCTGTCAGATGATAAACTGAGAACCTAAACGTTTTGTTCCGTCTCTTTTCAGAGGACAATCAGTTCCTGGAGTGTTTGGAGTACGAGCAGAAGACCGAGTGCAAACCCACTTTCAGCTCCGTCATCAAAGACGTGGAGGTGGTGGAGGGAAGTGCCGCTCGCTTCGACTGCAAGATAGAAGGTCGATAAAGAATCATATATGAGTTTATCATAACGAGTAAACTGAGCAGGTGTGAGCAGATGTTTCAGTTCAGAGAACGAATGAAGAGAGCAGCAGAAGGTTCTTGTAAATAAAGATTCTAGATCGCCCCCTGGTGGCTAACTGCAGTATAGGTTATTAACCCTCCTCCTCCCTGTTAGCAGATGGGATATGGCCAAACTAAAGAATCATAGTAGACATGGTGGACCGACTGGTTGAGAGCATGGCTCCACTCCACGTTCACCACTGCTCAGACCCTGACTGTTATTGACATCTTCGCCACAAGATGGCAGCGTTGGTTTCAGAGATATTTCAACTTCATTTCTGGAGGGAAGACGTGTCGTCTTATTTTACAGTTTATTTGAACTCAATCAATCCATCAGATTTTATTTGTAAACCCCATATTCACAAATCCCAATTTGTCTCGTAGGCCATAACAAGCTCAACTTACAACGTGATTAAAGACTTGAACAAGCCAAATCTTATTTTCACGATCGTTGCACTAAATGAAATGAATGTGTCCTCATCATCTCTGTGTCTCCAGGTTTCCCTGATCCAGAGGTGGTGTGGTACAAAGACGAGCAGCCAATCAAAGAGACCCGACACTTTCAGATCGACTACGATGAAGACGGAAACTGCAGTCTGGTCATTTCAGAGGTCAGAGGTCAAATTACTCACATACGCACACACAATGTCCTTCACTTTCACTTCACGTCAACTTTAAAAGAACTGACACTGAGGACATTTTCCTGGACTAATACTCAAACTCTGTGGTGACTGACTGTGGTTGAGCTCTCAGGTCAGATCCTCACTGTTCTTCTGACATCACCTGCAGGTGTCGGGCGACGATGACGCTAAGTACATGGTGAAGGCGGTGAACAGTCTGGGGGAGGCGACCTGCTCCGCTGAGTTGCTGGTGGAGGTGATGGCGGGAGGGGAGGAGGAGGAGGAGGAGGAAGAGGAGGAGTAAAGAAATGACCATCTTGACTATCACAGGAAGAGGAGCTCACCAGTTCGTCAGCCTGTCAGACCTGAGCAGGAAAATAATGGCCCACGAGTAACAGGTTGTGATTGGAGGAGCTGGAGGCGGGGTTTGACTCACCAGGTTTCACTGTGGTTGTGACTGAAATCACTCACTGTTCACACCTTCATTATATAAACTATATAACTATAAAATATATATCTATGTCTTCTATATAGAGACGATACATGAGGTCATCGAGAAAACACAAATACTCTCTCAGACACTGATGACGTCATTGTCTCAGGTGTAAGACGTAAAACCACAACAGCAATGTTGGCTGGTGAAAAATCCCACTGTAAATTTGTTATGTTTATTTCACAATTAGTATTTATATGTGACCATCAGTTGTGAGTACATTTGACAGGGTAATGGCGAAGTCACTATAAAGAGGGATTTCAGCCTGTGTGTCGACAGGTGTACCAACACAGACAGGGAGAAACACCGCCCTCTGGTGGAGAGTCCCTCTTTAATCATGAGCATTTAAATAAGCGTTGGTGCCAATATTTAGCAACACAAAGTAATTTTCAAGTAAGAATTCAGATTTTCGTCTTCTTGAAGCTGGGTTCACACCGGACGCGGAAGCGCAGCTAAGCCTTAATAACAGCTGGCTCCCATCCACTCCCATGTTAAACCTCTGGTCCGGTCCCACCGGAGGCTGCCTGGCGCCGTGCAGCGATCGATCCGGCGTCGAGTCTATTGTTTTCGTTTGACGCGAGCGTATCGCGACAGGAAACGCATTGAAAAATTATTTTAAACAATATTGATGAAATATTTTATATGATATAAATTATCAATATGCATCCCATACTTTGAATTCACCTTCTGTTGTCCAGGAGTTTTAATTTTACCAATTTTACCAACCACATTATTAAATGTCCCCCTCTGCCCATCCACTACAGCCACACAAGCAGTGATAAAGATAAAAGAGAGGGGGGGGGGGGGGGGGGCTATGTATTCTCCACATAGGCTTGAGTGGAGAATACGTGATTTATCCTCGACTCCCGACATTTAACGGAGCAAACAGAGAAGTTCTTCAACATGGAGGACATTAAATTAATAATTGAAGTGGAGAAGTGCAGTGAGTTGTATGATCCTCGGAACATGTTGTATAAAGACAACACCAAGAAAGACACATGTTGGGACGCTGTTGCTTAATGATAGATAGATACTTTATTAATCCCGAGGGAAATTCAGATCATCCAGTAGCTTGCACATTTAAATCACATAAATCACATAAATCACATAAATCACATACGGAGAACATATTTACAGATACAGGAATGGAATGATGTGATTGTGTCAGTGTCCAGTAGGAAAGTGTTCTTGTGCTGCTGGAGTGGAAAGTACAAAAAAATATAAACTATATATATATTATAATGTTGGAGCAACAAGTAAGTATATGCCTTTATACTACTGGATCAAAGGGTGATATTATTAGCGCTGCCCGGCGCTTCAGCGTCCGGTGTGAACCTGGCGTTAGTCTCACAGGTGTGATTTGACGGTGCTCTGTTAAACTCCGCCCACCTGAAACCTGAACAAACTCCGCCCCTCACATTCACGTTCATCTATCTCCTCAAACAACTCTTTCTTAAAGAACATGACACCAGTCTTAAAAAACATGTTTCTGTGGATCGACTGGTTGAAGAGACACATTGAATTGTGGGAGTTGTAGTTTCGCTCTACGAACAGACTCAGCTTCTTTGGTGTTAAAGATTTTTAAGAATCATGTTTCTGAGGAAATATGTTGATGAAGAGTCGTCAAACCCACACGGACTAAAAATATTAAAGACAGCTCCGAGTACATGTAACGTTTGCCCTGGTTAAAGACTGTTTATAAATGAACATGAGTCCAGGTGAGGAAGAAGAGGGTTCGATGGAGGGTGATGAAGATGAACAGAGTCAGGTCACAGCAGAATAACAGACTTGAGACAAAGAACAGAAGCTAATCATGTTAGCATTGCAGCTAACACATTGATAACATTAGAAGATGATCCACCTGTTTGTGATAAACTACGACTGGATATTAAATGTAATTAACGTAACTAAACATTGGCTAATAAGAGCAGGTGAGTTGATTAAAATAGTTCGGAAGCCTCTGCATAAATACAGGAGGCTAACGAACATTTGCTCACTATTAGCAGACATATTTGTCCAGAGCTAGTTGATGTTAGCCAACAAGCTAACACTGACTAGCTATCTAACAGCAGAAGTTTGAATCAATTTAAAAGTTTTAACAATAAAAATACATTTGTCCAGAATTTAAATCTAAGATCAGTTAAAAACAATGAAACAGCGATATAGCTAACTTCACATAGAGCACTAAGATTTGTACGTTTATTCAACTCGCGAGCTAGCAAACATTAGTTCATTAGTCTTTACTGTGAAACAACTTTCACCCATCAGAATAAACTTATCGGTTAAAAAACTAATGTGAATTAGTCATTGTTAAACCGGATGTAGCCCTAAAGCTAACATCAGATAGAGAGCTAACTAACATGAGCTAACGTCACCGTGACTGATGTTAGCTTCTTTCATACAGAGGATTTTAGCTAGGTTGAGATACTAACATTTGTTAGCTAACGTTAGCTCAGCAGCTAATAAACAGCTGTGAGGAGCAAATTAAAACTTAGGACGACAATCGTTGAACAAACATGCAAAAGCGTGGTGGGGCTTCTGGGTAATGGAGTCCTCTAAATGCCTGAATATTGATGTGGCCTGACTCTGTTGATATGAGATGAAGATAAATTACAGCGAGATGTTTGTGTCGATGACTCAGCTGCTGATTTTAATGTTTTCAGCTGAGAGACGTTGAATCGTCAGTTTGTCTCTTTCCTTCTGTTTGAGCACTTCTCTTTTTGTCTCTTCGTATTTTTGGCCAAAACAGCTAGCAGCTAACAGCTAACAGCTAGCAGCTAACAGCTAACAGCACATCTGCCTTACAACGTGAGCTGTTAAACACGACACTTTAAATGACGTCTGCTCAGTTTCTTCCGGACGTTTGTATCGTTGTGGGTCAAGTCGTTTTCTTTTAAAGACACAGAGATCACACTCTTCAGGGAGCGTTGGCTTTAACTGAAGAGCTCTGGATTCATCAGAGAAAAACATGTTCTTATTAATATTAACATCACTGAAAAAGACTTAAATCATAAGATCTGATCGTAGTTGTGTTGCACAAAACGACGAGATCCTCGTCCTGTGAAATTATAAGATAAAGTTTAGAATTAACATGAAATCTCATCAGCATCTTTATGTCATAATGTGTCAGGAAACTATGAGATAAGATTCTGTGATTAAAGAATCATTCTCAGTGTCTCAATGTTATTCAGATTAATTATGTGCTTCAGTTTGAGATTTCAACACGTCGGACACGACATTTTAGAGACTGATTCTGGAACAGATTTGATTTGATCATCTCTTTGGACTAATTGTGTAAATTCAAATCTTCAGGTGCCTAACCTTGTCCCCTGCGTGTGTTGGGTAGAAACCAGACGTGATTTAAACGTGTGTGGCGTGTTAACGCGTCATGTCCACACTAATGTCCAAGTCGTATCTTTGAACATGTTTTTGTCACATTCCAGCTGTTTGTGCTTTAATCCATTTATTTAAAATCTCTTCAGGCTGATTCAGATTTCAACCAAAAACCAAAGAAGTGTGTTGAAACGTCACACGTGTGTGCTAGTGTGTGTTTGTGTGTTATCATCTGTTTAACATACCTGGGCCTGTTTGTGTGTTCGATGGAAGATTTTTTATTTTTAGACTTATTTAATGCACAGATTTATAATTATAATATTATCATTTGTGTTGTTGAAGATTCAGCACTTAATTTGTCACAGTTATTACCCCCCCCCCCCCCCACTAAACAACAGTGACTCACAGCGACTGATCTTGTGTTAGATGTATGTAGATTCTTTTATAGATATATATATATCAGTTTGATGAACAGCAGACGACATGTATGAGAACACTACGACTGTAGTTACTCACAGATACCAAATAAATTTTTATCACCAAACAAACTGTGTGTGATGTCATCAAAGCTCAACAAACACATGACGACCGCAGTGGCGCCTGGACTCCAGCGCATGTACAGCGCATGTATAACGTGGGTATATATATATATATATATTTGTACTGTAAACACGGAAATATTTTCATTGAAATAAGACAATGACCAGCTGACAGGTGAGGTGTGTGTGTGTGTGTGAGTAGCTGGTGTTTGTAAACACCTGGTCAGTTCATTAATGAGGTCACCTGAGATCAGCTCGTTAAGCAGCCTCATTAAGAGGAGCAGCTCGTTAGTCCAAACAGTCTCAGGACAAACATGGTGACATCATCTCCCTGTTGTTTATCCCAGCTGGTCGTCTCTGTGACCTCTGACCCCTCGTACCTGTGGTTCAGTGCAGGAGAACGAGGAAACCGAGGCTGAAAGGTTCTAAACGGAACCCTCTGATAGAGACAGGAGACAAAAAGACATAAACACACAAATGTCTTGTTCAACAGACTCACAAATGAACAACACAACAAAATGTAGCTGACCCACTCTTCATGTTTACTAATGGTTGTTAGAACAATAATGACGTTCATGTCATAAGAACATGGTTAGCTCATCACATGTTAGCATTAGCTCGTCCCAGTGATCTCCCAAAACAGCAACATGGCGTTTGTTCGTTTGGTCGGGACGGTGCTCATCATCAGAGTTAGCTTACATGCTAACAGTCGGCTGTCTTATGAGCTCTTAAAACATATCTATGGTTAGTTCATGTTTATTTATAGAAACCATCAAACTAACTGTTTATAATAGATTAACATATTAAGCAAATAAGTTAACTACACACGATCATCAGATAAATGATTTGAATAGTTCACATTATTAAACCTTACTGTAAGAGAGGAGGGGGCGGGGCTAAACCTGTTGAACGTTCAGACTCAAACACGTTAATGTTTCATTCACTTTTAAAAACTCATCTGTAAATAAACATGGACGACATGACAGCTTCATAATCTGAAGCCAAAGTGTCTCCATGGCCCCCTGGGGTCAGGCTGCAGTATAGGTCATTAACCCTCCTCCTGCATGGACAAACTAAAAAAGTAGACGTTAGATAAATGTTTATTTGTTTGTACATTATTTACTGTAGTTGTACATTTCTCTGTCTTGTAGTTTTCTCAGTATGGTGATATTTGGTTGCAGGTTTAAAACCACAACAACAACAAAATTAGAGTTTGTGTAGAGGATTATTTGAATTGAGTCTAAATTCAAACCTTTGGTTACTGTTAAAAACAAGCTGAACTGGTTTTTACTAAGTTTGTGTTTGATAAAGTTTGTATGAAGTTGTGTTGAAGCTGCGGGGAAGGAGGGTTTGTTTGATTTGTTCATTGTGTTTCCTCAGTTTGATTTAAGTAAGTGAACAGATTAATAAACTGATTAAATACCTGAGTCAGTACATTCATTGATTTTTAAGAGGACAAACATCCAGACTTATCATAATGGGAATAATTTATAATTTATTAAAATACATATTTGAGCCGATTTGATGGATACGTGTTAATGAGTGTTTTCTTGTTCACATACAAACATGTTGATGAAGCTGATGATTGACACTTGAGTTAATGAGCTCCACTGAGGATGAAGAGTCTGATAAAAGCAGCAGAGACACAGGACGTTGACACATGAAGAAGACATGTCCTTCGTCCACCACGTGTTCCCCATGTTGTGTCTCATGTTGTTAACGTGTTCTCTGATGTTTTCACTCGTTTTTTCACTTTTGTTTGTTCTGATGTTTCACTGTTGAACACTCTGACGTCACTCTGTTCTCTGTACTCTACTATGACGTCGAACGCGAGCTCGCAGGCCGATGTGACGTCAGTGACGCTGGATGGTGTCGCGCAGCTGTTTGAGCACCGCTGGATCTTCTTCTTCGTGTTTTTCGCGCTGTACGTGTTCGTGCTGGTCAGTGACGTGCTCGTGATCTACGTCATCTGTTCTCAGCGCAGCCTCCACCGGCCGATGTTCGTGCTCGTGGCCGCGGTTCTGTTGAACTCTCTCACCGGCAGCGCGGCCGTTTATCCGCGGCTGCTGTCGGACCTGGCGTCGGGCCTGCGGCAGGTGGAGGTGCCGCGGCCGGTGTGTGTGAGTCAGGCCTACGTGTTGAATTCCCTTGGCTCATCCAGCTTCATGCTGCTGGCCGCCATGTCTCTGGACCGCTACGTGTCCATCTGCCGCCCGCTGCGCTACGCCGCGCTCATGTCGCGTGCCGCGCTAGCGGCGCTGCTGCTGCTGTGTTTCCTGCTTCCTGCCGCTCTGGTGGGCGGCGCGGCGCTGCAGGCGGCGCGTTTGCCGCTCTGCCGCACGCGGCTCCGCAGACTTTACTGTGACATGTACAGCTTCCTCAGTCTGAGCTGCGGCGGCGGGGCCGCGCTGCTGCTGCAGGTGTACGGCCTCCTGTGCTCCGCGGCCACCATGCTCGTTCCCGTTATCTTCGTGCTCGTCACTTACGGTCGGATCTTCTTCATCTGTTTGCGCGACTCGCGCACGATCAACAGCAAAGCGCTCCAGACGTGCGTTCCTCACCTGCTCGTCCTCATCAACTACTCAGTCGTCGCCGGGGTCGAGCTGCTGCAGCGCCGCCTGCAGGGCGGGAGCGAGCCCGAGGCCTCCGTCCTCAGCTCCTTGCTCGTGCTCATTATTCCCACAGTGTGTAACCCGCTGGTCTATGGACTGAAGGTGAAGCAGATCCTCACGCCCCTGAAGAGACTGCTGAGGATCAGCTGATCCCGATCCAAACACATCTGGATCAGCTGATCCCGATCCAAACACATCTGGATCAGCTGATCCTGATCCACCCACGCCAACATCTGTGAGAAAATCAAAACAGTTTCATTTAAAGATTTTAAACTTAGACTTTAACTATTTCGTGCCTTTCTGCCTCAGCAGATATCAAATGAATCATTCACATATAAATGTCACATGTCAGTATTATTGTTTTGAATTTCTTTAGATCATTACATTTGTTAAATTAATCTAAATGTTTGATACTATAAAGAGATCAATTTTTTTTAATACATCTAACTCTATTAAAACAATAATATGTTGAATTATGTTATGAATGAATTTGAATCATATGTAATTGTTAATGAAGTGATGATATATAATGTAGATATTTAAGACAGAAAATAAATTGAAGCGCCTGAGGTTGATGAGTTTTGTGTTTTCACTCAGGCAGAATAATGAAATGTTCTTTATCAGTTTTATATGAAAACAGAAGCGATGAGACATTGTCTCACAGACTGAGCAGTGAAGGACTTATGTCTCTCAGGGATTCACAGATCATCATGACTTCACTGCAAACAGCTGATCACAGGTAGAAAACTTAGGTCCAAACAGAATGCCATGATCATCCAGGGACTCAAAGAGGTTTGGAAATGTAAAAGAATTTATTTCAGTGGGCTTGACGCATTAAAATACTTAAAAATACACCAACGTCTTCATAAGGGTGATCACTGAGACAAACAGTGATTACAGTCACCTCGGATGAGCAGGGAGGAAACATGGGGGGGGGGGGGGGGGGGGGCACATGCAGTCCTCCCATAGTCCTTAAAACTGATTTGCATAATTTGGGCAACTCTTCGTACCATTATTTTGGGATAAGTTTTCCTCTAATGTTTTGACTTGTGATTTCTTCCATGAGCACCAGTGATTTAATCTTCCAGACCGGTCCCTGTAGTTCTGGAAGATAAAATCATCCTTGATGGATAAAACTGGTAATCTGGTTATTCATCGGATTATTTCTTGCTGCTGACTCAAGATTTTTGAAACTTTATTGTTTTAAACTATATTGATTGAAACTTTGTTATTTGAAACTTTATTATTGAAATTTTATTAATTGAAAAATATTATTGAAAGTTTACTATTTATTATTGTTCAACGAGGACTCATGGAGGTGGACCTCAGTCCAGCAGGTGGCAGCACTGCGGCAGGCAGCTGCCGGTACAGACCCATGAAGAAGAGCTTGTGCGCTTGCGCAGTTGTCAGAGCGGAAGAGACGCAGAGCAGCTTGGAGTGTTTTTATTTCTGTTTCTTTGAGTCTCCGGTGAAACTCGATGGCCGGAACCGCGCTGAAGAGACTCATGGCGGAGTATAAACGTGAGTGAGCCGAACCTCCGCGTCCCGACACCGGGAGACAAACTTAGCGTCAGCTAACAGGCTAACTGCTAAGCTAACAGGCTAACTGCTAAGCTAACTGCACCAAACTCCATTAAAAAACACAATTTAACGTGTTATTCCGCGACACTGGAGCCTGATGTTGAGTGATTATCGATATGAAGTTAAAGTGTCTCAGATCCTGTCAGAACGTCACGACACAAATATCACGTGACTGCAGCTACATTCACATTCTTATTGAAACATGAAGTTAAGGTGATTTAAACTCGTGTCGTAGAAAGGACGAAGTGCTTTACGGCTCTGTGGGAAAGTTTGTTCAGGTTAGTGAGGAATCAATATTTAACCAAGTTCAACTGCAGTGTAGATTAAACTAAGTTAAGTGCTAACATGTAAACTTAACTAACCAACTAGTCATCTCCTTTCCTAACCACTTTTCGCTGGCCCATGAGCTCTCTCTCTCTCTCTCTCTCTCTCTCTCTCTCTCTCTCTCTCTCTCTCTCTCTCTCTGCGTGCTTGTGTGTCTGTTTGTTTAGAAACAGCAGTATGGGATGCATATTTATATCGTATATATACTTTTTTTTGCCAATATAATAGAACAGATATTATTCAGCTAGTCCCCAAAAAATAAAAACCATAATTCAGTCCTATCTCTTATTGATCTGTGTACATTGAATATAATTTCCTGTTAATTTCAGCATAAGAGCAAATTCCTTCGTCCTTTTCTCCTCGTTTCATAAAGGATGGATCTATGTCTCCTCTGCTGAAGGAGACAAGTTAGGAAGCACCAGCCCTGTCTAACCTTTGGGTCTCAGTGGCTTTTACAGCGAGTTCAGGGTTCAGAGGGTCAAAGGTCAGGCCTGACGGTTCAGTCTAACCTGTGTTTGTTTGTGTTTCAGAGCTGACTCTGAATCCACCTGAGGGGATCGTTGCAGGTGAGAACTTCTAACATGAAATCTGATCTGAGGTCACTTTTACACCAGGACGAGTGTCATGCTCTGTCCACACGGTTGATATGGTAACCCCTGGTGACCACACATCTCTGGTTTACTGTCTCACTGAAATAATCAATACTATTAATAAACACAACTCAAATTGAGGGTGAACGTAAAACGTGATGTCATCGAGGACAGGAAGTAGAATCAGTGAATGATGATCTTCTTCCTGCAGGTCCAGCCAATGAGGAGAACTTCTTTGAGTGGGAGGCCCTAATCATGTGAGTTCACACACTCACATTCGCACACACTCTCTCACACACACACACACACACACACACACACACAGTTAAGTGAACGGTCACATATTGGAGATCAGTCTGGTGATGCTCGTGTCTAGCCTGGATGCCAGACGAACTTAGCCCCGCCCACAACATTTTGGTCGGGCAGTTCGGTCTGGAGTCGCTCCATTGGGAAAAAATTATGGGGCATGTTTCAACTGACCAGGAAGTAAAATTCCTCTTCGCTCAATTGGATAGACCTACAACCAATCAGAGCAACGTAGTATGTGACGTATGCTAAGCAACGCATTGTGAGTTATTTACTAACCCGGGTTCACACCGGACGCTTCAGCGCAGCGCCAAGCCTTAAATAACAGCTGGCTCCCATCCACTCCCATGTTAAAACTTTGTGCCGGTCACACCGGAGGCTGAAGCACCGAGGCAGCCTTGGCGCAGCGCGGTGCTTCAGCCTCCGGTGTGACCGGCACAAAGCCGTGCAGCGATCTACTGGATCAACGGGTGATATTATTAGCGCTGCCCGGCGGTTCAGCGTCGCTTCAGTGTCCGGTGTGAACAGCCAAGCGCCGGGGCGATAGGGATTAGCGCGGTGCTCTGGCGTCGCCTCCACGTTCTGTGTTCCTCTTTCAAAATGAATGCGCTGTCGATGTCTTCTAAAACAGACTCAATGGCAGCATCTACACATCTCAGCTCGCCAGCGGCAGCCATGTTTGTTGAAAACGAATTCAACCCGAGGGCACTGTGATGACGTGGTTGATTACGTTACCGTTGATCATCTGTCAATCATCGTATAAAGCCCGCCCTGACAATCTGATTGGCCCGGTCGGGCCATCATTTTTTCCCAATGGAGCGACTCCAGACCGAACTGCCCGACCAAATTGTTGTGGGCGGGGCTAAGTTCGTCTGGCATCCAGGCTAGCTCGTGTCCACACACTTGTCCAAACGTCAGTAGTGACCAGCAGGTGTCAGTGTTCACCAACCACAGGTTCATTGGTCAACCTGATTATTAATTCATATATCGATGTTAAGGATGTAACAATTCTCTCTCTGTGTGTGTGTGTGTGTGTGTGTGTGTGTGTGTGTGTGTGTGTGTGTGTGTGTGTGTGTGTGTGTGTGTGTGTGTGTGTGTGTGTGTGTGTGTGTGTGTGTGTGTGTGTGTGTGTGTGTGTGTGTGTGTGTGTGTGTGTGTGTGTGTGTGTGCAGAGTTCAATCCCTATATTTACAAATTCTGTTTCCATCTCCCCCACAAACCTAACAACAGTTGTATATAAGTACAGTCTTCTTATATACAATATGTTCATGGCATCACGGTACTGTTGTTGGCTGCTCCAGGGAATCTCCTCAGGGATCCTGTCTCACCTCCACACTCATGGCTGTGAGGGTCCACAAGCCGTTCACTGTCCCGAGGTCCAACTTTGATTATTAGGCCGTTTGCACCAGAGGAAGAAATATAATCAAAATATTTGTGTTTGTTGAAGGTGGGATGTAAAGGAGTGGTTTGAGCGTGGTGGAAAAAACTCTCAGGGAGACTCACCGATGAAGGTGAATAAAGGGAATTATTTATTATCCCATAATAAGGCCGACAAGGCAGAATTAACTAGGAAAATATATAATTAAAAAAAAAGAGCAAGAAAAAACAAACACTTGCAAATAAAAAAAATAAAGCGGCACGTGGGCCCAATACAATACAAATACCAATATACTTCTCAGCATAACACTTTCCAGGGGAGCCCTCAGACTTACGTCCTTCTCTTAGCTTCCCCCCTTACAGTCTGAACCCACAGGCTTATATGCGATCTAACCCCGCCCCCACAGTTGGAACAATCCAACATACAATCAAACACAGGGGTGTCACAGGTAAAAAATCCCCCAAAGCTTTAACAGCTTATCCCACAAATTATTTGACAAGACAAATACTTTGCAACCTATTAACTGCACAATTCCCCCAAGAAGTCATAGCAAACTAATAAAATATCATTCTAAACAAAAATAAAATACTCATCGGGTTCACTTCCGGCTATCCCGGAAGTCGAACGCCTATTTACTTCCGCGTCACCGGGCGCTCGCCTTTCACAACAAACGAAGACGCGACGCTGAACCACGGTAAAATGACGCTGTGTAATATGCAATTAATGTGACCTTTTAAACTAAATAAACGGAACATTTATAACAAGACATTGTGTGGAGTGGTGATTTTAACGGAAAACTGACGGGTACAAAGGTGTATAAACTGTAGCGGTGTACTTGGTGGAAGGAAGCTTTTGCACGGATGTTTGGATGGAAATGGATGGGTTAATAAACATAAACATGGTATGTGGCCACGGACAACAGACGTGCAACACATAGTTAACATTTGTAGAGATACACGTGTAAACGATGCAGCGTATCACTGCCGTGACGGTCGCCGAGCGCACCGTCACAGTGTTTAAAAAAAAAACTGAATCCAGTTCAGTCCAGGTTAAGATAAATATTAATAAAACCTTAGAATCTTTGAAGTGTGTAGTTTCTAGTAATGATTGTGTGTGTAGTTGATGCTGACAGCAGTGTTTCTCAGTCTTTGTGTGTGTGTTATATCTTCTTGCAGAGGGTGATGTCAGTGAATCATCATTATGTGTAACTGAACCTGCTCTTGTTGTTGTTAACGTGCCACCAGCTTCAGTTTGCCCTTCAATTTAACCAGAGACTCATTCGCACACACGCACACGCCGTGACGTCAGTGACATGATATGAGCTCTGCAGTGATACAGGATGTTTCTCTAGAAATAACCTGCAGATAAACGTCGGATCAGTTCCTCACTTTTTGACTGAAAACACTGATCATGTGACTACACATCTTAATGCTCTACGTTTCAGTTGTTTCACACCTGCAACTACCAAGACTCACAAAGTCCTGGAATGGAACCTATAACATGAACCGTGTTGTCGTGTTCTCTAACAGAAGCTCTCTGTGTCTCTGTTCCAGGGGTCCTCAGGACACGTGTTTTGAAGGTGGCGTGTTTCCTGCCTTGCTCAGTTTCCCCTCTGATTATCCTCTCAGTCCTCCAAAGATGAGGTTCACCTGTGACATGTTTCACCCCAACAGTAAGTTCACACGCTGCCACCAGGGGGCCGCCGACCCGTTCTTGACTTCATTGATTGTTCTGATTGTTTCTTCGATCAGTTGTTAGATCGTCTGAGTGACGTCAGAGGGGTTCTGTGCGTCAACAGAAACGTTCACACTGATTTGAACAACAATGAAATGTTTTTATGTGTCATGTGACCATGTAGACCAGAGTCATGTGACACCTGAGCAACAGAAGCCTGCTGAGTCTCGACCATCGTCCCACCTGTCGCAACACGCCGCCACATGTCGTTAGCGTGCTGTCATTAGTGCTGTGATTATTGGACAGCAGTCTGAGGCATGATGTCACAAAGTGTCTGAACACGCTCCGAGCTGATTAGAGGACTGGAGGCTCGCTGCTGACCTGTCATCATCTTCATCATCTTCATCATCAGCAGCAGCAGCGTGCACCTGAACTGAAATTCCTGTTCTAACTTTATCAGTTGATCCTGAAGCATGAAGAAGAAAAGCAAACAGGTGAAGCTCCATGTCCCATCTGCTAGCATGGAGGCTGTAGCCAGCCACCAGGGGGCGATCCAGGGGACACGGGAGCTGTTATTATTTACAATCAACAGTGAATTAATACCTAACGACAGTGGAGAGAGAGAAAAATCTAAACTTTCAAGTTGACATTTTTCTAAATAAAAGCCTCAGTTTTCAGATATGAGTAATTTTGAGTTTGTCTGTTTCAGTCTATCCCGACGGCCGGGTGTGTATCTCCATCCTTCACGCCCCAGGAGACGATCCCATGGGATATGAGAGCAGTGCAGAGAGGTGGAGTCCAGTCCAGAGCGTGGAGAAGATCCTGCTGTCGGTGGTCAGTATGTTGGCAGGTACGAGATCCATCGCCACTCACCATGTTTGTGACAGAAAAACAAAGCATTTAAAAGTGTTTTCACAATACAAGCGATGATGCTCAAACTCCTCCTCTTCCTCCTCCTCCTCTTCTTCTTCAGAACCAAACGATGAGAGTGGAGCGAATGTTGACGCCTCTAAAATGTGGCGCGAGGACAGAGAGCAGTTTTACAAACTCGCCCAGAAGATCGTACGCAAGTCGCTGGGCCTTTAGAGATGATGTCATCACCCTAAGATGTCATCAAACTGAGCCTGTTTGTTTCAGTACTCCTCTCGCCCACCCCCCCCCCCCCCCCGGCCGCCGCTTCTGGTAACAACCCTCCACATCACCATGGAAACCCAAACAGAGTGATGGGTTATATGCAAAACTACCAAACACGCGTCATGTGACCATCCCCATGATGATGTCACCACCACCTGTATGGATCATTTCACACCTGGACGACATGGACGATTTCAAATGAATCAGTAATCATCTATAATTAATATCAGAACCGATGTCATGTGACCTCTGGCTCCTCCTCACCTGTAGATGAAGCAAAGTGTCGGAATCTGCTCGAGATGAATCTAGAGAACCAGAATCAGTTGGAATCGGTGGCGCCCTCTACAGGATTCCTCCAGCAACACGTGTGCTGCAGAGACGAGTTCGTCATCAGTCAGAAAGAAACCGTCATATTGTCTGTAACCAAGCAACCATCTGCAGAGGAGACAACCTACTTCCTGTTAAACACGTGACCATTCACGTACTGTGTAGTGTGATGACATCTTTAGCTGCCAAGAGGAAGCGTGTGGACGGAGGGTTTCAGAACATCTGGATCAGACTTTCCATAATCTACCATTTACGTTCATTAAATCATTTAATTTATTAAGTCAAATGCTGGTGAAGGGAGAAAAAGATCTTCCCTCCAAACTAAAGATTAAAGTTTGATCGGTAACAGGAAGTGTCGGATCTGAACACGAGTCGCCTGCAGGTGAATGTTGTATCATGAGTTTCTGCTGTCGGTGTGAAACCTTCCACGTGACTCTACGCACTTTATCTCTTCCCATTGACCCGAGCTCCCTGAGGACACGTCTGCTTTTACATTTCTTCTTTTAAAATGCGTCTTATTGTTATTTGTCTGGTTTTTGTTAAAGGCGACGACAGACAGGACGAGGGAAGTTTTGTTTGTTTTAAATTGTTGATTCTAAAGTTCAATAAATAAACGAGGGAAGAGAAACTGAAGAGTGTGATCTGGTTATTTCTTTAAGTTTCACCGGAAAATGTACGACAGAACCCCAGAGTGAAGCCAAACTATCTAGATCGCCCCCTGGTGGCGGGCTGCAGTATAGAGAGAGATAAGATATGTCTTTATACACCATAATAATACACTCAGGCTTTTCATACATTCACTGATGAACTATATTTACAGATAAGAAAGCTATATGTATGTGATGTGTTGCTTTAGTAACTGTCTCGTTCAGAAACATTAAAAAGTTTCTTATTTCCCTGAAGAAAAGTCCAAATGTTAAGTTGTTAGTTCCCCGCAGGAGGATCATGGGTATTGTAGTATTTGCAGACGTGATGGTGAGATGAGAAGAATCAGTGAGTTCATGTCTGAACCTGAACAAAGACGAGAGACAGACAAACATTAGCTGCTGAGGCTGTTATTAGCTGCTCTCTGTGGTTAAATGACATTAGCTGCTGTGTTACACAGGAGGGCGTAGTCCCACTCTGCACTTTGTCAACACAGATCATACGAAGATAAACAGGACGGAGCCGGGAGAAGTTCCTAATCCAGTCTGGATTCAATCTGGATTCAAATATGAGTTGTTTGAAACAAACGAACAAGAGTCAGGACCAATCAGGGCCTAGTTTACTGATCACCTCTGACACAATTAGGTTGTTAGTTTAATCACGTCATCGCACTTTTAGAAACTCAACACAAACAAAACAAGGGTCGAAGGCATCGATACCGAATCCTGTGAAACCTCAGCCTGATGCGTCACATGGAAACTGAATCAACCAGAACTTGTTTCGTACATTTCACTTTAAAACAGACACGTGGTTAAAATGTCAAACATCAACCGACAGTTTTAAAAGTGAAAACCTTCAGAACAAGATGACGTCACATGGGTTTTGTACTAACTCAGCTTGTTCCGGGTCCAGTTCACAATCCTCCAGGCAACTTGGGCCCGGAGTCCACAGCCGGGATCAGAATCAGCTGCTCCCACCAAACAGGTTTACACCTCAAGTGGTTTGCTGTGGTGTATTTGTGAAGTATACATTTAAAAGATATCAAGATAGAAAACAAAATTCAATATAAAATACACTATAAGCACCAGTCTGGAGCTCCAGCTGCTGAACCCTGACTGAGCCACACAGACACACACACTCACACCTGCTGGTACGAGCAGGAAGTGTGTGTCTGCTTCACTTCCTTCAGAAACACTTGTGGGATCTTATCTGTGTTTGGATGTTTCTCTTCTTATCGTTGATCCTCTGAAGAAACTTCAGCATCAAGTTTCCGTCTCAGTGGAACTTTGAGCAGCTGAAGTTTATCTCCTCATCAGAGTTGTCGTGTCTCAGCCTGAAGCTGCCCCTCATGTGGGATCTGGTCCACTGACTTCTACTGGCATTTCTTCTGATCAACTGGGATTCTCTTTGGTCTATCATGGTTTAATGGGATCTTAATGGGATCTTTAATGGTTTAATGTGCTCTGCTCAGATCCTCTGGGATCGATTGGGATCTACTGTGGTCCCGTGGGATAATCCCTGATCTGTGGGATCTACTGTTCCTTCTTTAATTCTGCTTAGTATGGCTTTTAATAATGGATGAAATAGAAAAAAAATACATTATTAATCACAAACACGTTGATAAATGATAATCATACTGTTACTTCAAAAGGATTTTTAAAGCAGTATTTTGTGTCTCTGTTTAAGTCCTCCAGAAGGAAGGTCTCTGGGTTCGTAACTCTGTCGGATGCAGACTCAGGTTTAAACCTGGATTATTTCACTTGAGTCTGTTCAGATCAGTTGATACAGTTTAATGACTCAGTCAACAGAGCGTCTCCTCCCGGTCTCTACAGGAGCCCGGAGCAGACACACCTTCTGTCACCTGAAGGCCAACGTCTGCTCTTCACCTTCACATCGATCCTGTCGACGAGGAAATGTGTTGTCGAGGGTTTGTGATGTGACCCTCAGGTTCCTCATGTTCCTGAGGTTCCTCAGGTTCCTCAGGTTCCTCATGTTCCTCAGGTTCCTGAGGTTCCTCAGGTTCCTCATGTTCCTCAGGTTCCTGAGGTTCCTCATTTTCCTCAGGTTCCTGAGGTTACTGAGGTTCCTCAGGTTCCTCAGGTTCCTCAGGGGACATCTGAGGGGTCTGAGCCCCATGCTGGGAACATTTCTCATGTTGTGAACAGAAATATGCATCAGTGAGTTTAAAAAGGAATTTGCACTTTTCATATTTCAGTACCAAACCAAAGTAAAAGTACTCTGATACCTTTACTGAGTATAATATCCGCTTCCTTTGCTGTAGGGTGGACTCAAGGTTACAGTCTGTGATGTCATGATGTGGGCGGGTCAGACAGGTAGGAGGCGGAGCTCTGCCTCACCTGGGGAATTCCTCTGTTGTGATGAGCAGCACCTGAAACACAGACCTGAGATCAGTCAGCTCTGCTTCTCTTTATCTCTCCTCTGATCATCCTTCTTCTCTTGTTTCATGTCTCAGATCAGACGTCAGTTTATCAAAGCTTCAGTGAACCTGGTGTTTAAACAACATCTGCACCGACGTTAACATCTCAACACGTCCATCACCTCATTTACACACGAGTCCAGCTTCACCTCATCGGACTCATGAGGTTTTATTGTTTATTCTGAACTCGTCAGATTTAAACTGATGTTAATTATATTTACGTAAATTTTTTCGTGACTGAAAATAGAAATGTTCTATCACAAATTTAACTTGAATCTAATTTATTTGGAGTCTGAGACAATGAGGTCACATTGTAGAAAACGTTTTTGTTTTTGTTACAGACTTTAAATAAAGACGACAACACGTCTCCACAAATGAAGCTAAAGTATCTCTAAAACAAACACTGCCATCTGGTGGTTATGATTCATTTGCAGTCAGAGTCTGTACAGTAGTGATCGCGGACTGGAGCTGTGGTCTCGAGGTCCCGCCCATACATGCTCTCAACCAATCATCAGTCAGCCTCAGCTGTCAATCATGAGCAAACTGATCAAAAACACAAACATCAGTGAGATAAGAACGACCTGAAATGACAGAAACATCTTTGACAAACGTTTATTTAATGTCTACTTAGATTTTTTACTTTGGTCCATGTCCCATCTGCTGACATGGAGGAGGGTTTATGACCTGTACTGCAGCCAGCCACCAGGGGGCGATTGAGGTAATCTGGCTTCATGTTGTGACGTCTTTTAATCTGACAATGACTTCATCTTATCACCACATCTCCACCATCTCTGTCATTTCAAACCAAGGTGGTCACTGTGGATGTTGCTTATTCTTCTGTCGTCCACTTGGAGGACACGTTTTCCTGTCTCTGTCTCTGTCTCTCTCTCTCTCTCTCTCTCTCTCTCTGTCTCTCTCTCTATCTCCAGCACCTCCCAGTCTAAAGTTGGGCGAGCCAGTCTCACCTGCAGCTTCTCTCTCTCTCTCTCTCTCTCTCTATCTCTCACGCTCCTCCCAGTTATTTATATTTGAATGCTGGGCGAGCGAGCCAGTCTCACCTGCAGGTAAACTCTCTCTCTCTCTCTCTCTCTCTCTCTCTCTCTCTCTCTCTCTCTCTCTCTCTCTCTCTCGTCACAGAGGAAACGACTGAACGTTTGGAGCTGAGACAGAAAAGGGAGGAAGAGAAGGAAACATCCTGAATCGTCTACAGAGGAAGTTTCATTGTGAAGCAGAAGAACCAGAGGACAGGTGGCGTCTGGAGGAAGATGGAGAATCTTCTAGAACCAATTAGACAGTTGGACTGAAACTGATTGTGACGTCTTCATGGTTTGAAAGACCATTTTTTTTAATAACTGACACTGGTTTGAAGATAAAGACGAGAAAACCTGTGTGCAAATTCTTTACTTTGTTTTTACTTTGAAAAATTCTAATGGTTTTTCATTTTCTGTGATCTTGGAAGAAAATGAAAAGAACGAGAGGAGACGTGTGAAAGTAAAGTTAAGACTTCTCTACAGGAATTTAAAGAATCAACAACAAACTGAACTTTCTAAACATTTCATGATTTCATGGTTTTCATGGATTGATCTGAAGAGATTGATCTGAGGACGCACAACGACAACAAGTCGGACGATTTGGAGAAGACGTCTCTGAGGGGTTTCAGTTCAAGAGGAGGACAATGTCTTGAGAAGCTTAAGGTCTTTGTTCAGACCTGATCCAGGACCAGACCTGGACCCAGACTGGATTCACCTTTGACCTCAGGTTTGATTTTACAATTTTTATTTTCATTGTGCTGTCAAAGGTATCGACTAAACCACCACATCTCGTCTTCATGTAGAGCCGCACTATTGGTCAATTCATCAATGAGTGAAGTGACAGAACATGAATCTGAAACTATTTGAATCATCGTTTCTGACTTTTCAAAGAAAAAGACCAGAAATTCAGTTCCCAGCTTCTTAGAGGTGATGAATGTTTTTAAACTGAAGACAAACTGAACGTTTCTTGTTTTTATTGACTTTGACTCTTTGACTCTTTGACTCTTTGACTCAATGATTCATTGATTAAATGTTGATTAAAGTCGTTCCATTAGAACATCTAAATATTCTGAATATGATACGAAGGTTGAAGATTTAAAGAACACAACAGAAACACAGCTCAAAGTAACAAACTGTGAGTCAATAACCTTTAACTAAACAAGTAAATACAGAGTTGGTTGGCTTAGCATAAACCGCTCTTACGCGTTCTATTAAAATTCTTCTAACTGAAATGTATCATATACAGTGACTCTATAGGCAGCAGCAGAAGGACACATTCAGCATGCAGCAAGGGGATCGAACCACCCAAACTCGGGTTAGAGGGCGACCCACTCATGTTCTTCTTCTTTTTCAGACGTTTCAATCGTAACTTCAGAGAAGAAGAAGCGACTTCTGATGTCCTGACGCGGGTCGTCTTCATCTGTCTCTCGGACCCATTCCTCAGTCCAACAGGAAAATGGCGGCAGCTCAAGACGCAGACCACTGAGGAGGAATCGAACCCACGCTGTTGACGGTACGCAGGCGTGATGTTGGCGTGCTGCTCCTTGCTGCTCACCTGGGTGCTGGTCACCACCAGAGGCCAAAGCCAAAGCTGGAGACCCTGCACAGGTACGGTCCGTCCTCCACTTCCTGTCTGTCCCCAGAGACTCAGAATATGTTAGCTTACCACTGAGACTCTTAGCCCCAACAACCGGCTCTCAAATGTTTCTCTTCTGCTTTGTGCTGACGGGTTTTTTGTGTCTTTGAAATGTGAGATTTTTTTTATGTCCATGTCGTCCCCTCCCTCCATTCATCCTCCATTCATCCTCCATTCATCCTCCATTCATCTTCCATTGATCCTGCTCTTTCCACTAAACACACACACAGAGCCTCAGAGGAGCTTAAAGGGGAATTCCATCTAAACATGTCGTTGACCTGTTGCCCTCAGTGAAGAAACATTTCAACTGCTCACGTCTGTACATTACTCAAACTGAACAGAGACAGACTCAAGCTGCCGTCACAGGGAAAATCACCAACTTCTTACATTTACCTTCAAAAATACAACTTTCTATTCAACATCATGTTTCTGCATCAATGCACCAGGAAGTAGAGCTGAAACTCAACTTTGGTTTTATTGGTAGATGAAGCCTCAGATAGAACCACATAAGATAAGATAGATTTACATCTGAGACCTGATCACAGCCTGTTCTGCTCGTATCTATCTCACTCTTATCTATCTCACTCGTATCTATCACTCTTATCTATCACACTCGTATCTATCACTCTTATCTATCTCACTCTTATCTATCACTCTTATCTATCACACTCTTATCTATCTCACTCGTATCTATCACTCTTATCTATCTCACTCTTATCTATCACACTCGTATCTATCACACTCTTATCTATCTTACTCTTATCTATCACACTCTTATCTATATCACTCTTATCTATCACTCTTATCTATCACTCTTATCTATCTCACTCGTATCTATCACTCGTATCTATCACTCGTATCTATCACACTCTTATCTATCACACTCGTATCTATCACACTCTTATCTATCTTACTCTTATCTATCACACTCTTATCTATCTCACTCTTATCTATCTCACTCGTATCTATCACACTCTTATCTATCTTACTCTTATCTATCACACTCTTATCTATCACTCTTATCTATCACTCTTATCTATCACTCTTATCTATCTCACTCTTATCTATCTCACTCTTATCTATCACTCTTATCTATCACTCTTATCTATCACTCTTATCTATCACTCTTATCTATCTCACTCTTATCTATCACTCTTATCTATCACTCTTATCTATCACTCTTATCTATCTCACTCTTATCTATCACTCTTATCTATCTCACTCTTATCTATCTCACTCTTGTGTACAGTCCCACATGTCAGATTTTCTCAGTTAAAAGTTCGTAGTTTTTCTGATTCTGCTGAATTAAAATCAAAAGGCGATAATCAGAAATGCAATCATTTATTTCTGCTTCGTCTCTTGTTCAGATTAACTTCTGACTTTCCCTCATCTGATTCAAACAGTGAAATGAGACAATGTGATTCGTCCTCAGACCTGCTGCCTCTCGACCTGCTGGCCAGAGCCCTGCCACGCCCAGGACAAGCCCCGCCCACACAGGTAGGACACAGGTGGGAGGGAATGAGGAGCGATGGATGAAAAATGAAGGTATGAATGTACAAACAGATTATTGACCACAGACCACATGGTGGTAGATAAACAGAGGATTTGACTGATCAGGTGCAGATGGTCCAGTCCAGAGGGTCCAGAGGTCTCCGATTGGCTGGTGCCACGCTGAGTTTTCCAGCC